>NC_056737.1:1893867138-1894049638 GCF_019279795.1 Protopterus annectens
TTGCATGAAAAGGTGTTCCAGGATGCTAATGTGGGCATCAAGGTACAGGTTCACCTCAGTCCTCACAAACACCTGCACCTCACACTGCACAATGCAGGATGGTCTATTTACATTACTGTCAGATAAGGAGCCTTCATCACCCACTGAACAAGTGGCAGTGAAGTCCACCACCATTTGGTCTGGGTCACTTTCAACAAAATAATCTTCATCACCCTGTATAAAGGCAGGTCTGGGAACTGCTGGGAATTCACTGTTCAGCACTGTAGCCAGTGCAAAACACAATGGTCATTGTCTCATTTCTGCCTGTACCATGGCTGATCCCACAAAAAAATAAATAAATAAATGTGACAAATAAAGCAAGAAAGTAAAAAAAGAAAAAAAGAAAAGAAAGGCATAATTAAAACTGTTTTGTTATATTTTGTGCAATTTATTAAAATGATACATTGCTACCAGCAAACCAGTAATAAGCTGTACTTACTTCTCAACCTAGAGAGCCTGGACTGCCTCCTCTGGCAGATGATATATTTGTCTTCAATCTGCTGTGGCATGGTAGAACATTAGGGTCTATATTAGATCAGCGAATGCTTAAAAAAAGTGAATGCTGATTGATTAAGAGAAAGCTTATACAACACAAGCACACCAAACAAACATAAATCCACACACATACACCTAAAATCTGACACCTAACCCTACACTAAACTATGCACACACCACTAACTATCCACTTACCTTAACCCACACCCTAACCCTAAGGTCCGTCACTATCGCGCACTCACCTCACCCGCTCCCTAACCCTAACTCGCCTAAACCCACCCTAACCCTCACGTCCACACAATAGCACACATACCTAACCCGAGCCCTAACCCTAACTCACCTAACCCACCCTAACACTCACATCCACACAATCGCACACTTACCTGAATCCGACCCGTAACTTTCCACCACAGCACTGAAAATACCGAAGCACCAGAAATGGACAACCAAATTCTTTCCCTAGGAAAAAAATTTGGGTTTCTGTTGCTTCGATATTTTGAACATTCGCTTAAATAAGGTCAATCAGCGTTCGCTTGTTTAAGCGTCCGCTGATCTAATATAGACCTGAACATTAAACAAACAGAAAGAAAGAACACAACATATCCCTGACAGGAGGTACTAGTCCTTAGCCTAAACTTCTTCAGACTGATTACATTCAAAAATTCATTTAAATAGTCACACCCTTAATTAACTAATTAGTCCTTCTAAAAGGTATAAAACATGTAGTACAACAAATGGTTCTGATTAAAAATTACTTGTATAAATGTATAAACATATGTACAACAATGTATACATGAGAAAAACTCTACAATTAATTTTCAGTTTATTAGATATGAATAAGTAATAGAGACCAGGTTTAATGTGTCATTATTACATTTATATACTTGTACATATAGGCTTTTTGGTGTATATATTTCTTCCATGATTCAAATGAAACAAGGAGTTTTTCTCATGTATACCTTGTTGTACATATGTTTATACATTTATACAAGTAATTTTTAATCAGAGCCATTTGTTGTACTATATGTTTTATACCTTTTAGAAGGACTAATTAGTTAATTAAGGGTGTGACTATTTAAATTAAGAATATTTGAATGTAATCTGTCTGAAGAAGTTTAGGTTATGTACTAAACGAAAAGCGCTTAACAGGTCTTATTAAATTGAATTTGTTGTTTTCGCCTAGTATTCACCTTTCTTTTCTTTTGTTCTTTACAGTTTGTGTTTGCATAATCTGTTAGTATGACTACTGGAGGGTCGAGTACACTGACAAATTCACCAAGCCAGCAATCCCAAGAAGGAGTTGGGAATTTAACTATGTTAACTGAAGTAATGAATCAAAGACTTGAAACTCTGGAAACCCAGGTAGAGAATTTATCTCAAGGCAAAACGACCAGACCGGGAGCCAGTACCACTCACACCTCACCAACTACCGGTACCAACAGCATTGCCTGTGAAGGAAATACACCAAATTGTGGTCAAGGACGGAACGCCACCATTGCGGTGAGTAACATGAGACAACAAACCATTCAAAAAAGTACACCTCACATGGAGAGCTTCTCGGGGCTTATTGGAGTTTCCTATTGAAATGCTTGGCTCAACGATCGACCGCGGCTGAGCTGCAGTAGTGCTGAAAGCATTCAGGGACAACCGGCTGGAGGAACAATCAGTATCATAGACAATTTAAGAGAATTCGATTACAAACTGCTTAAAATTCAAAAATTACAGCTTGAAATGAACTATTTCAAACAATGCATAAAAGAAGAACTAGTCCCTAAGGGACTTAGATCCTGGCAGTACCCTACGAGGGTGGAAAAAGGATCTATGTTCCACTAGGAACATATTTATTTGTTCAATAGACAGGGACTGGAGCTATTGCAACTCATGTCAAACATTTCCAGGAGTGGGTCAATGGTTTAACAGCTGAAGTTAATACTTTGGACAGTGAAATCAAGGGGGATATTGATTTTCACAGATACCACTATGACTATAATAGAACTTTTGTAAGTATTAACCAACAACTGGTGAAAGCGAGGGATATTAAGATCAAGAAATTACAAAGGGATAGGAAAGACTACAACGATGGGGTCGCTTATACAGACACACTCACATCCCAAACATGGAACATGATTGGGCAGAAACAACATATCCCAAACCAATACAACCAGCAGGTGATGACCTCAATACCCAGAAGGCGTACTGAACTTTATTCATAAGCAGACACCAATGGAGATGTGAGGAATGACCAGAATGGTTTAATAGCGGATAATAGTAATGCGGGCAACAATTTCAAACAAGAAGATAATTATTTTACTAACATGAATGGCAACAACAGTAGGCAAAATTTTCCCAACCCCGAGGCCAAAACCACAACAAATCACAACAGAACCAATGGAGGGTATACAATACCTGAAGGAACAACATGAAGAGGAAGTGACTTGTGGGGCCGATGAAGGGGTAAGCTCTAACTCTAATTCTGACTGTAACTTCGACATTAACATTGATAGCACTGTTACTAATGTGAATAAAACATGTAACATAGTGACAAACAAAGAAGGGGACTTTAACATCTTCAATTTTACAGATTTACAACTAGACCCCCTACTTGTAGAAGTTTTTGCCAAAGGCCTGACGTTTGTCCCTAAACATAAAGTGGATATGGCTAGATTGTTAATAGACTTTAAATTGTACATAAGGAAACTGAATTTGTGTTTTTTTAATGGGTAATGATTTGATTCGAGAATCTCAACAGTTACGAGTCCCTAGTACATGTAATCCGCCAACCCACCCTATTCTTTTACTCTTCGAGAGAATTTGTGAGATGGATTTTAGAGCTTTAAGTAACTTCCCACAAAAACAAAAACATAATAATTTAATGAATTTAACTAAAGAACAAAGGGACTCATTGATGAACTTCCAACACCTTCCAGTCCAGTTGATGAAACCAGATAAAGGGGGAGGGTTGGCTCTGATGGAGTTAGAGGACTACAGTAAACGTATGAACAGAGGATTAGAAGGGGACGCATATACAGCAGCAAGCTTAAATGAAGTGAATATAGTTTACAACAGAATAATAATCTTTATAAATGATTTATTCATAGATTCTTTAATTGACTTGAATATAATTAATTATCTAACTATGGCTTCTCCTAAAATGCCAGTATTATTTGGAGTCCCTAAAATTCACAAAAACTAATACAACCCCCACCTTGCGTGCTCTTGTGGATGCTAGACAATCCATTACGTATCCCTGTGCGAAGGTCATAGACAACATATTAAAAACGTATGTTACATTGGAACCACAGATCTGTAAAGACTCGTGGTCCTTCTTGAATAATATTAACAACTTAAACTTCAAAGGAGAATACAACTTTATGACAATTGATGTATGTGACCAATATATGGTGATACCTCAGGACATGGGAACTGAATGGGTGATAGATCACATTAGATCTAAGGGAGCTGATCACAATAAAATGAGACTAGTGGAAGAACTATTAGGGATAGTGCTAGCAAATAATGACATCATGTTTAACAACAGCTTTTACTTAAAAAAAAAATATGTGCAGTGATGGGGTCTCCCTGTGGAGCAAGCTTCGCAAATCTAGTGATGGCCCACTGGGAACACAGGGTAATTTTGGATAACATCGAAGTAAGTCAACACCAGTATTATTATACTCACTTCTTGGATGATATATCCATGATCATTAAGGGAGACTCAATACTAGCATGAGACCTTATGTATATATTTAATAATTCAACTAACTTTTTAAAGTTCACTAGTCAATTCAATAATGATACTATCTACTACTTAGATATTGAACTGTCATAAGACTATTCATACCAATAATAAAGAGCACGCATATTCAGGAAGGGGACATATTCTAACTGCTTTCTTCATTATATCAGTGCGCACCTGTGCCACCAAAAGAAATCAGTGGTGAAAGGGCCACTAGTACGAGCAGCTAGGATGACCACAGAACAGGAGAATTTTGAGGATGAATGTGGTACACTAAAAACAATGTTTTTGAAAAGAGGCTACCCTAGGGATTTATTAGAAGAGCTTATAGATGAAGTTAACCATAAATGCCAGCAAGGTATTTTTAAACCTATACTGATGGATCACCGCAATGAAGGAGTTTCTCCTACCACTAACTTGAATTATGTGACTGTGGTAGAAGGAAGCCCTCTGATGGTAACAGAAGATAACTCACTAGGATCATATTATAAGTTAAGTTTCATTTTCACTTTTAACATCGAAGCTCAAGCTATTAGGAATATATTGTTCAAAAACTGGGAACTCCTAACTAGTGACAGGGAATTATTAAGAAAAATAGGTGATTACCCGGTCTTAACATACAGGAAAGGACAACACTTAAAATCATTGATAGAGAATAATAAAACTGGAGGTAAAAAATTCCCAGGAACATACAAATGTGAACCATGCAACCAATGTAAACACATAGAAACTAGCATTACATTTACAATAAGGGGTAGACATTATTACACCAAGGAGAAATATAATTGCAACTCAAAATTGCTAGTTTACCTAGCCCAGTGTCATAGTTGCCCAGCATATTATGTCGGCAAGACCGACCGCAGACTTAGAGAAAAGGTGTATGAACACACTTATTTTATCAGAAAAGGTAAACAAGAAAGTCCTCTTGCTAGACATTGTATGGGTTTCCCAGGTCATGCTTTTAAATTTCGAGTTATAGACTCGATTAAGACTGACCATCAAGGGGGGGGGGTCCTTATTCCTTACTTTTGGAAGAACTAGAATTGTTGTGGAAACTAATGTTGAACTCACACCATCCTCCAGGCCTAAATGAGTACTGTTCGATAGCATGTGTATTGAAATTAAATAACCTTATGAGATGAAACTTCTATTAAATGTAAGATAGTTGCTTGGGTCAAAAAATTGATTTGATTGTAATACAAATATGTATAATTGCATCACTGAACCACTGACAACTAATACTAGTATGATTAAGCCATTGTTTTTTTACATCTACATTGTTCTTTTTGTGGAAGTATTCCAAGTTGGTTTTCATGTCATTTATTTCTTTAAATGTTTTAAATACATAATTGTTTTAGTGATGTCATCTAATTAGGTATATTATAAAGATTGATGTCTAATAGGATGTAATGTTTCTGATGAAGTCTCTATTTTAGAGATGAAAGCGCTAAAACATTTTTTGTCATTAAAGATGGAGTGGTTTTAATAGCATTCAGCGTCCTGGATTCATGGTTCTTCCTTGGTATATTTCACTAGTATGATTCAACCAGACTAAGTATGAAGGGTGAGTAGACTTACTGTATGCCATTTATTATGCCAACTTTAGATGTACTAAGATATCACTGTTTAATAAACGTTGTTAAGTTGAGTAGTGGTCTTAATATTATTGTGGCTATTGTATATGTTTTGACGAATGAGTGAACTAGAGGGTATGTGTTTCCTAGATTTCTTATATGTATTTTATATTATATTATATATTCTACACATATAGTTATAGTGTATATAACATAGTAATATTATTAAACTATTTAAACAGTACTTAAGGAGTGTAGATTTTTCCTTTTAGCTGTATCAGTATGGTTACCCCAATTGATACTTTTACATAGATGTATGGTTGTACAATTAATTTTCAATTTATTAGATATGAATAAGTAATAGAGACCAGGTTTAATGTATCATTGCTACATTTATATACTTGTATACCTGTATACATTGTTTTACATATGTTTATACATTTATACGAGTAATTTTTAATCAGAACCGTTTGTTGTACTATATGTTTTATACCTTTTAAAAGGACTAATAAGTTAATTAAGGGTGTGACTATTTAAATGAAGAATTTTTGAATGTAATCTGTCTGAAGATGTTTAGGCTATGTACTAAACGAAAAGTGCTTAACAGGTCATATTAAATTTAATTTGTTATCGCCTAGTATTCGCCTTTCTTTTCTGTTGTTCTTCACAGTTTGCATTTGCATAATCTGTCAGGAGGTATTAGTCCAATTGAACAGTGACAATCAAAGAAAATAATGCTTAAAATAAAAATGTGCACCTTCTTCCAAAACCCCGTGCTCTCACTAGCAGACATGGACTGAATGGTACCTCTTCTGGTCACTGTACGTATGCCAATACTGCTGACCAGAGTTGTCACCACTCAATGTCCTGGCAAGTTAGTACCAGGCATCCATCTTATAAAAGGTTCCTTAATTGTTCCCTAACAGGACTCCCAGTGATCCCTGTGCATTATGTATTAAAGACCTTCTACTCACTGCTGTACCAGACAGGAGCCCTCCCAGAGTCCAAGCCAGAGGATGCCATGTCCATTTACAGAGTCTACTGCAGGAGACATACTGGTAGCCAAAAGATATGGTTGTATGCCATAGACACCACACAATGTGCATCAATGGGCAGTGGGCATTATGATGCCCATAAACAGTAATGCAATTGAGAGGGTCAGTAGTCTGATGCACAGTGACATTAGTGTGGCCAGACTCCACATGCATGCACACCCTATGTAAACTCCCTTCCTGTGAAAGATCATGATAGTCAGCCAGGTAAGGCAAACAGGTAGTAGTGTGACACAAAATGACCTTAGCATGGCCAGGCTTCACAGGCAAGTACCGCTTATAAGAACTCACCACCCATGAATGAGCAAGAGCAGCCCAGTAATGAAAAATAGGGGTGATATCACATTTTTGGCACAGTTCATTGAAAACTATACTGAATTACCTGATTAGTATAATAATGGGACAACAGATATGTATTATGGCAATAAAATATGCGTCTGCCATTTTGGAATGAGACTATATTATAATGAGCAGCATAAAATGCAGTATAATTGGCATTAGAGTGTACCACCATATAAGCAAACTGATACCAGAATGGGCAACTAGTAATGATCCTAAGAACTGCAGTTACCACACAACGAGGCATGGAAGCAATTAACATGGTACAGGAAATGATAGGGAGCTGACAGATTGGAGGGAGGGTTGAAATTGGCAGGCCACAGGAGACAGGCAGAACAAATTGCAGTTTTATTTGGGGAGTTCAGCTTGAGGCAGCATGGGGAACAGGCAAGAGAGGCCACATCAGTTTTGTAAATCAATAATCATATAAGGCATGTGTAAACTTTTATAGCTTTGAAATAAATATCGTAACATGAGAAGAAAAGTTGCTGGATTGCATTTGGATCATAGAGAAGAGTACTGTATGTTCATTCCTCAGTGTTTAAATAATACGGAATTAAAATAAATCTAATAGTTTAACTATTTTAAAACCTTTTATGAAGTAGGTGGACAGAGCAAACAAATTACATTATAATTTGTCATGCATTTTACATGCATCCTCCAGTATGAATATTTTCATGTATGCCAGCATACTTAACACAATAAAATATGTTGCTTAGTAACTGGTGTTGTACTTAGAATTCATTTGGTGGTGACATTTTACAGAAATATTATGTTTCAGTTACATTATACAGCTATTTTCATAATACTACTGAACATAACTATTTATTACAAGTAAAGAATTATATCTATTATCATGTTTGCAAGTATATTTGTACTACTTTGTCAAGCATTCAGGTAGCTTCAGTCTAAATGATAGGTAGACCCATATCAACTTTCTTCCTGAGTGAGCGAATTTCATGGAGCTGGGGGCAACCTTCATAAGGGACTTTTTGTCTAGACTTATTGGATGTTGGTTGAACAAATGAGAGCGCATCCACATTAAAAAAAATAAATTTCATTAAACTAATGTTGTTTGTCTTTTGGCTTTTCCTGGTTAGGGGTCGCCACAGCGGAACTCCGGTCCTCTAATGATTGGTAGTTGGTTTTTATGGTGTCGAGTAAAAAAGAAAAAGTAGAATAGGCACTCCAAAACAAACTTTAATGCACTTCAACAAATTTTAATGTTAGAAAAACACAGATCAATCGCTTTCATCTTGCAAACATAAAGACTTCATCAGAGTTTGATGAAGTGTTTATGTTTGCAAGACAAAACCGCTCTGTCTGTGGTTTTATTCCATTAAAATTCATTGATGTGCATCTATATTAGTTGATTGGAAGAAGCACATAAAGGGCCATGTACAGACCTTTATGGTTATAGGATGGCAGTAACCACAAGACAGAAGGTTAAAGGTTAGTGCATTCAAAAGTACAGTGGAGCTGGTAATAAATGGGTGCCATTTTGCCTTCTGGAGTCTTATGCAGTGGTATGCTTTTCTACATGGCAATCTAATTTAAAAAAATATGTATTTTATTTGTAACTGTTCCTATCATTTGTGTATTACAGGCAACGTTTACTATTGCCATGTGAAGGTGGTATTTAAGTTATTGGATTAGCATGTTTATTCTTAGGGTTCTTTTGCAAACAAATGTAAAAAGCTGATTTTGTATTAATGTCACATTTAATATTTCAATGTTCATTGGTCTGGGTGATAAGAATCTGAATTCTATTTTTAGTTTGTACCTATACAATGTTTGAGTTGTATTTTAGGTTAGTTGTTACTAGCTTTAATGATTTCTAAGTGTTTTGGTTTACAGATAAATACTATTTGCCTTTTGTATTATATGTGTTTTTTATAGAATTCCTGTCAGGATTTAGCATTCATTTCTAACTGGTTCTTGTCCATTCTCTTTATTTGACTATATCTTTAACTTCTTGTGTAATCTGTTGGTAAGTGGTTCCTATGAGTCTTAAATGGTTCAGTGGGACAAGTCTATTTTGAAGGGTGCAAGTAAAGTTTATTGGCTAGTAATGAAATTGGGATATTTTCAGTGTAAATTAAATGCCATGTTGCTTGGCTTTGCTTCGGCATAGAGTGCACCTTAAAGTACCAGGTAAGCCCAATGTGTATTGTCAGCTGAAAGCATGACTACTCTTCAAAAAGGTTCATGTCTGTCTAAGTTTAAGATTAGTAACAAAACAAAATATGTATGTGATATGTGCTTATTGTGGCATACAAAGGAATATCTGCTTTTGCATCCTGCAGCTGTGGTTCCAGACTTGACTCATTATGTTATAATTGGAAAATATTTCCCCATTTTATGTCACAGTGGAAGACGTGGGAGGCAGACATCCATGGAGACAGTATAGCAAGTTGATACAGCTGATAAGAAACTTTAAAGCAGAAACCTGTCCCAGTGATGGAAAAGTCAGAAACACAATAACGTAAGAGAAGTCAGTGCAGGAAATGAAAGTGAACTGATAAAAAACTCAGAAATAAAACTAAGTACAAGGCAGATATGTGTACAAAGGCATTTATTTAATTAATTTATTTATTTAACATTTGTTTACCGGGATGGTCCATCTGGACAACAGTGTCCATTTTCAGTGAAGACCCGAGGAGAAAAGCTCCAGCAAAGTACTTTTTTAATACATGTCTAGTACAACAAAGAAAAAGTTTACTATACAGCTTATATGTATCTACTTACAGTTTAGCGGAGATCAGTAAAGCAATTTATATACATAGTAGATTCTTCTTCTTTTGGCTTTTCCTGGGTAGGGGTTGTCACAGTGGATCACCTGTCTGCTCATGATTGGCAGTGGAGTTTTATGGTTTCGAGTTGCCAGCCTTCCACAGAAGGCACACGCATGCATGCACTCACACCTAGGGGCAATTTTAGTGTCCAATCCACCTACAGCATGTCTTTGGGAGGAAATCGGAGCACCCAGAGGAAACCCACATGACCACAGGGAGGACATGTAGACTCTGCACAGAAGGGACCCCAGCCAAGGATCAAACCAGAGAACCTTTTGCTGTGAGGTGGCAATACTAACCGCTGCACCACTGCGGCTGCCCAATTTATATACATAGGAGATTAATCAACAAAAATATATACATGAGAGATGAGATTAACTCATAAATATTGTACAAGTACAGTACAGCATGCCTAGATTTTCTTAAGCCTATACAGTACATTTAGTATGCCAACTGGCAGAATACAGTTTATAACTGTGAGGAAGACAAGAGGATATAGGTAACAGAGAAGAAGGTTACAAGAGTTATAGAGTGGACAGAAGTGTAGTTAGAGGTTATATCTGATTGACAGAAAGTTATCCAGGGTTAGTACATGAGCAGAGCCAGTTAGATGTTAGGTGATCTTTTAGTTGTTCCTTAAACCTGGTGGTGCTGGAGGTGGATCCAATATCGATGGGTAGGGAGTTCCAGATTTTGGTGATACTGTTTCAGTATAGTGAGTCACCAGCATTATTTCTACGTTTAGTGATGTTTACTAGGTTTTTGTTAATGGAGCGCAGGATTCGGTTATTGGATTATCGAGTAAGTAGGCCTTTGAGAACAGGTGTTTTTTCAGGTTGGTTGAGTATTTGGTTGGCCATGGAGAGCGGGTTAAAATTAGTAGGCTGTGGAATTCTAGCCATGATCAGAGTGTGACAGTGATGGGATCTGTAGCTGGCATCGGTAGCAAACTTGGCTATTTTATTATAGTTTGTTTATGTACATTTTCTTGAGGTTATTAAGGATGGGAGACGCATATTGAAGTGTGGAGAGAAGGTGGGTTTCTGGCAATGATGATTTTAGATTTGTCTGTTAGGAAAAGTTTGTTCCTATACAAGCTACCCATTTTTGTGGACGTTTTTGATTGTTTGACTTATGTGGAGATCAAAGTTCATGTTTTGGTCTATTACTATTTCCAGGAGTTTGGTGTGGGAGACTGAGGTAATGATGGTATTGTTGGCTGAGGTGATTTTGAATGGCAAAGAGGGGTCTGGGGATCTTGTATAGTGAAACAGGATGAGTTTTGTTTTGTTTGAACTCAGTATTAACTGGGCATTGGTTAATCAGGTCTCCTACTTTAGAAAAGGCTTGCTGTGTTATTTCCTGAAGATGACAGAGTGTTGGGGCTGCACAAATTAAGGTAGAGTAATCGGTCTATTGTATTAACATGGCTTCATTAGTGGTAGTATGTAGGCTATTAGTGAATAATGTGAAAAGAAAAGGGCCAAGAATGGATCCTTGTGGGACCCTAAGGTGACTGACAACAGTGGGGAGAGGGAGTTACCCCATTTGACTGATTGCTGCCTCCCAGTGAGATAGCTCTGGAACCAGGTGAGTGTGGAGTGGTTAGTTTTTAATTCTGATAGTGTGTTTAACAGTCTGGAATGTGAGACTATGTCAAATACTTTTGAGAGATAGATGAGACCAGATTATCTTCATTTCTGAGAAGGATGACAGAGATAATGACACTAAGGGCAGTGGTTGAACAATGGTGTGGGCGGAATCCATGTTGAGTTTTGGATGGTAGATTGTTCGTGAGGAGACAGTGGTGGAATTGGGTAAGGATGCATTTTGCCAGAATTTTTGATAGTGGAGAGAGGATAGCAATTGGACAGTAGTTAGAAAGCTCTACAGAGCTGCCACCTTTATGTAGTGGAATGATGTGGGCTATTTTCCAGATAGTTGGGACCTCTTGTTCAGTAATGGAGCAGTTTATAAGGATGGAGGCAAGGTATGTGAAGGCTTCTGCAGCGATTTTAAGATAGTCTGTGGGTAGGTTGTCTGAAGCTAAGGTTGTTGGTTTGAGTGTTTTGAGGGATTTTTTTATGGTGGCAGTAGGAATAGGTTGTAGACAGAAGTTATTGTTTTTTGTTGAAGAGACAGGAGTGGGGGGTGGCTAGTGTTTGTTAGTTTGAGTACAGAATTAGTGAACAATTTTTTAAACTGTGTGAGTATGTATCTATGGTGTTGTCGGTGTTTGGGGAGGGGGTAGTGATTTGACCAGGCTGAAGTATTTTCTTGACTGGTGACCAGAAAAAAAATGGTAGTACAAAACAGAGGGGTAATAGGAGAAGAAAGGCACTTGAGTAAGGACATTTAAGGAAAAGAAATGTTAGTGGGAAACAAAAGTAAGACAAATAAGAAAGCACAGTTGTAAAACCATATATGTCACAAGAGAACTACAAGAGAAAAGTGAACTCTCACAAGGCTTTAACAGATAGCAGAAAAGTTAAAGAATACTTTTTTTGTCTGGGAAGGTACCAGTGTAAGTCTGCTTGATGAAGAAGCTATGTCTTTTACCTTAAGGTGGGACAGTAAAGAAAGTAACTATGAATTAGTTGACCTCCAGGTAAGCCATACAAACTTTATAATAGTGCAATGGGAAGATGGAACATCTTTTTTGGTGTCCCACAGACTGCTGAGCCTCAGTCCATAAACAATTTATTGGCCCATTCATTTCTACCAGGGTGATAGCCATTGCAGAACAGTTTGTTGCCTCTGAGAAGAGAGCCAATTGTCAAGCCAACATGTTATCAGCCATCAAGGCATTTTTTGTTGCATGGCCCTAATCCATCCATTGGGTATAATGTGAGCCTCTACATCATTGTGAGAGACTGCTTATGCACTGATATAGAGGCTTGTCTGTTCCTTCACACCAGTGTAAGGGCTATCATTACCAGCTTGCGTTTGTCCCTCCCCCCAGTTTGTTTTCAGGATGATCGGTCAAATCACTCACCCAAGCACCGGGCCAGTACAAGAGGAGGAGCCACCATGCCTTCCCTCCCAGGCAGGTATGCTGTTGTAAATTGCAATGAGTCTTTCACCCACACCGCTCATATTTTCTGTTTTCCCAAGTCACTAATCAATCTTGGGTAATATGTAAAGCAGTCAAGGCTTAATTCCTCTGTGCTACAAAGCCAAGCAGGGACAATGAAACTTAAAGTAGAGCTAGAGGGAATTTACCTATGTTTGCAGTTGAAAATAAGGAAGGCATGCTCAAAACTTCTTACCATTATTTTGAATAAAAATATTATCTCCTATGTAGAGTAAGTAAAAACAGGGGAAACATCCTATGTCATTTTTGTATCATAACATTATAAAACAAACATAATGATGCTAGTGTATAGTTACACTGTAAGAATTCAACAGGGCATGGGGAAAAAAGAACTAAGGCAAGAGTGTTGGCGATAATTTATTGGCAAAGAGTAATGAATGACATATAACATTTATGTGCTTCTTTCTGGAATATCAGGAAACTGTATTTAAGAGTCCATTGATTCCAATGTGTATTATGAAATTACATTGTACTGTTAGAGATGTTTTAGAGCCTCTAGTGAAATCTAGCATAATAGCAATAATGGACTTTAGTGTAACATTTTCAGAAGGTATGAAAATAATGCAAAGCTATTGCTTTGGGTATTGCAAGATAACTACTAAGGTTATTTTCTAGTCTGTTGCTGGGAGAGGTTCATTCAACTGAGTGTCAGCATTTGAGATGTAGGTTTCTGATGAGTTTTAATCTAGTTGAACACTGGCTATGGTATTTGTCTTTAGGTTGAAATGGTTCAATGTTTGATCAGTTGTATACTCCATCTAACACAGTTTCAATTAAAAAAATACACACACACACACACACACACACACACACACACACACACACACACACACACACACACACACACACACACACACATATATATATATATATATATATATATATATATATATATGGGTTCACTACATATGACCGAAAGTTCATATGACTGAAACCCATTTTACTGAGTCCAAATGACCGAAAGTTAATTTGACTGAAAACCCATATGACTGAAAACTCATTTGACCGAAAAACAGCACTGGCAAGTATATGCCCTTTTCCCCACTGTAGTGCGACCCTGGAGTTAGAATATATTGTCGGGGGGGGTGCGGGGGGCACAGCCACCCATATTGGGGGGTGTGGGAGACATAGCCCCTCACGTAAATGCAGTTTATGCACTATTATATACATGTGTAGCCAATAAAAGTGCATTAAAACATACAACATCAGTAAAAACTGGTAGCATAATGTGGGGGGCTGTGCCCCCCACACTTCCCTAACTTTATATTCTCATTCCAGGGTCACACTACAGTGGGGAACAGACCATATACCTGCCAGTGCTCTTTTTTGGTCAAATGAGTTTTCGGTCATATGGGTTTTCGGTCAAATTAACTTTCGGTCATTTGGTCTCAGTCAAATGGGCTTCGCTCATATGAACTTTCGGTCATATGTAGTGAACCCATATATATATATATATATATATATATATATATGGATCTACTTCAGTAGATCGAACTTTTACTAGTTCGAACCACATGTGGCCGAGACCATATGTTCGAACGCGTAAAAGTTCCAACACGGACAAAACCACATAAAACCACATCTATAGCAGGGGAACTATGCCCCGCTGCACCCCCCCCATACCCCACTTACTTAATTATACCAACTTCGAGATCACACTACATTACAGAAATGGGAAATCTTCCCTTTCCGCTCTGTATGGAGATCTCCATTCAGTCAGATCAGACTTTTACAAGTTCAGACATATGGTCTTGGCCATATGTGGTTCGAACTTATAAACGTTCGATCTACTGAAGGGGGCCTATATTTTATATATGTATATATATATATATATATATATATATATATATATATACAGGTTCATAGGTTCATACTAGGCTATCTGCCCTGGGGCATTTATAAGCCTAGCCCGATTGTGTTTGGCTTACACCACCCCTTGATTTGAGTATACTGTGCCCTTTTTAAAGTTTAGTTTACTGTGCCTCTGTCTAATAGTGACACAGAAGTAATCCCCGGGACAAACCTCCGATCCCCTATCCACTCATCAAGATTCTTCTTGAAGAGAGTCAGTGAGGTGCTCTGCCTAACATGAATTGGAATTCTATTCCAGAGCGAAGGGAGCCTCTGGGTTATGAATCTGTCCCTCCAGCATGTTCTATTTATTTCTGTGCTGAGGTTCAAGTCCCTTGAGCACATGGCTCTAAGGGATTTAGATTTACTGAGGTGGAGCATGTCCATTAATTCTGGGTTGGACATAGCTTTATATGTCAGGCATAGATAGCCTCGAAGTAGGCGATATGCAACTGAGTAGAGCTGGAGTTTTTTTAACCGAGCAGCATATGGCATCTGTTTGAGTCCCTTGATCCTCCTGGTGAGGTACTTTTGGGGTCTTTCTAATTGCTGCAGGTGTCAGGTAAGGTACATCCCAAAGGGGGCATTGTATTCTATGATGGGCCTGATGAGGGATGAATAAAGGGGCAGGATTACCTCTCTTGATCTAGATGTGAATCCTTTCATGATGAGTTTGGCTATGTAAAAGGTCTTTCTAACCACTTTGGCAATGTGGTTGTCAAAGGAGAGATTGCTATCAACTTGGGTCCCCACATCCCTAATTAATTTCTCTGTACTTAATGGGTTACCACCTATGTGGTAATTTGTGGGCACATTGTTTTTGCCAAAGGGTATGACTATACACTTTTTGGCATTTAACTTTAGACCATGGCTCTGGCACCAGTTATCCGTCTCTGCGAGACCTTTTTGAAGGATGTTTGTGTCAGCTGGAGAGTCGATTATGGCGCCCAGTTTGCAGTCATCTGTGAACTTGGTGAGCCATAGTCCTCCCACATTGGCCTGTACCTCAGAAAAGTAAATACCGAACATGAGTGGTCCCAGGACAGAACCTTGTGGGACGCCACTTGTGACCGGTTTCGAGTCTGACATGGCTCCAGCAACTCTGACTCTGTGGGTTCTGTCTTTGAGCCAGTTTGCGACCTATCTTGTGACATAGGGGTTTATATTTAGGCTGGATAGCTTATCTATGATGCCCGAGTGGGGTATTGTGTCAAATGCCTTTGCGAGGTCCAGATAGGCTGTGTGGACTACCTTCCCTTCATCTATGGCCTTGGTGACTGTTTTGAAGAAGTCGACCAGGTTCAAAAGGCAGGATCTGCCCTTGACGAAGCCAAATTGGGTAAGATCTAGTGTCTGTAGGTCCCCAATGTCTTTGTTTATGAGTTCCATGATGATCCTCTCCATAGCCTTGCATACTAGGCTAGTCAGGCTTATGGGGCGATAGTTTCCAGGGTCCGCAGAGGCGCCACCTTTGTGGAGTGGGACCACTGTTGCTGTACACCATTCTTTGGGCATATATCCTGTAGTGAGGCTGAGATTGTACAGCAGTTTTACTTGAGGGATTAGTTCTTCTTGGAGTTCATGTAGAATGCAACCCGGGACGCCATCTGGTCCCATGGAAGCAGTGGTTTTTGCTTTGGAGAGGGCGGCCTTCACCTGAGCATCAGAGATGTTTGGGAGGCTGCACTCTGCCGGGATAGATACTTGCTCTTTTGGGGGGGTGGGGGTGGAGATGTTTGCACTGAACCTGTCTGCCAGGATACTGGCGATGTCTGTGGGTTCAGTGTATTTTTTGTTGTTTAGAATCAACTCAGAACAAGTCTGGGAGTTGCATCCCAGGTTCCTAACATAACTGAAAAAAGCCTTATGATTGTCTTTAGTGTCCTGTGCAATTTTTCTCTCGAAGCTGGCCTTGGAGGATTTTATGAGGGATCGTAATTTTTTGCTAGTACTGATCAGAGATGCCTTCCCTTTTAGGGATTTTGCTCTATCATGTAGTAGCTTCCTCCTTCTGTTGTACAGTTTATTTATGGCTGGGGTCCACCAGACTGGACGCCTGCCTTTGGATGATTGGGTCTTGATTTTGTTTGGGATAGCATGATCCATGCATTCCTGGAGATGTCCGTAGAATGTGTTTATATAGGATTCTGCAGTTTGGGCCGTAGTTTCCACTGGCCCTGGGGCCTTGAAGGATTCCACTTCAGTTTTGAGAAGTGTGAAGTTCGCTTTTGAGAATTTTTTCACTGTGGTTTTCTGGGCTGGGGGTGGGGTCGGGATGTGGATATCCAGTGAAATTAATTTATGGTCTGATCTTACCAATGAGGGATATACTACTGGTATGGAGCATAGAGTCCCCATGTTGGTAATGATCAGGTCTAGTATGTTTTACCCTCTTGTGGGAGTGGTGACTAGTTGTTCCATAGCATTTGAGTTTATAAATTCCAGGAACCTTTGGGCTAAGGTGCTGGGGTTTGAGTAATGCTCCCAGTCTATGTTTGGGTAGTTGAAGTCGCCCAATATAATGGTGTTCGGAGAGATCTTAGTGTTCTGCAATGTTTTTAGGAAAGCCGAGTGGGATTCTTGACTTTGAGAGGGTGGTCTGTAGGATGCTATAAACTGAAAAGCAGTCTTGCCCACTGTCAGTTGCACATGGATGGTCTCCGATACTTTGTGCACTGCCACTAACCTGGAGGTATGGATATCCTTGATAAATATGGAAACTCCCCCTCCTTTTGTGGTTTGGTCCAGGTTTTGGGGCCGAAAAGCATGATATGAGGTATAACCTGGTAGTGCCGGGGTGCTCTCTGGAGCCTTGAACCAGGTTTCTGTCACTGCACAGATATCGATGCTCTCCATACTGAGGAGAGCTTCGAGTGCATGCATCTTGAGGTTAAGACTTCTGGCGTTTAGCAGCATTACCCTTAGTTTCTTGTTCCTTGTGCTGTCTATGGAGGTGGGTTTGACTTTTAAACCTTGCCTAAAAATGGCACTATGGCGGTGGCAAGAGCCTTTGCCAATATCCAAAAGTCCAGGGGTGACAGATGCAAGACATCCCTAGCAAAGCAACGTGGCTTGTCGAGCATGTCATCCCAGGCTGACAGAAACTGGATCCCCTTTGAATGACACCAAAATTTTAGCCAATTGTTAAATTCGATCATTTTGTCTTTATACTGTGGCATCATTCTAGGTGAGGGTAAGATGCTGCTCAAGGTCAGGGTCATACCGGCCTGGGCTACATGATCAGAGATCTCCTCTATGTCTCTTTTCATGTAGTTGAAGGAGGTACGTATCAGGTCATTCACGCCAGCATGTACAATGACTGAGTCATATTTGTATTTGCTTTGGAGTGACCTGAGTGCTTGCGTTATGTGGCGGATCCTAGCGCCCGATAGGCAGATCACTGTGACCTTCTCTTTATTCAGCCTGGTGAGCGGGACGTCAGTGTGTCTGACAATAGAGTCACCTATTACAAGGGTATCAGGTGTGTTATTCAGCCTTAAGGGCTGTGACTGCTTGGCACACTGACTTTGTGTGCTATGTGTTGTACGTGTTTTGTTTTGGGGTAGCGTTTGCTTGGATGTCTGCTTTGGAGGTCTCTGTTGCTTAGGTAGATTTTTATTTAGAGCCTCCGAGTATGTTTTTGTGTTTGTATGTGTTTGGTTCACTGTTGTGGTGGGACTATGTGATATCGGAATTGTGTTGTGTGAGGTTACCTTCTCCTCCTGACTGGTAACACCAGTTTTGAGATGAGAGAGCTCAGCCTCCAGTTTGGCTATATGGTTGCATCTCTCACATATATTTGAACCTGTTTGGAGGAGGAGAGGGTTGTCCGTGTACATGAGACAGTTGTAACATTGCCTCAAAATTCCCAGATTCACCAGCTGGACTGGAGAGGAAACCATTGACTGACCTTTGGACATGCTAGAGTAATATAGAGAACTGAATTAAAACGGACCAATAGGGGACAAGGTAATCGTAGAGAGTATAAGAGTAAGTAGTGCTTATGGTTTATTAGTGCTAACTTGTAAGATTACTTATTTGGACCAGTGAGGGGCCTTAGAATGAGAATATGGTGTTTAATTTGAGAGCTAGATCAGTTCTAAGGGAAAACGTGAAGAGCAGACTTTGTGGAGCCAGGAATAGTTTAAACCCAATTAGGCGGTGCTGCCCGATGTTGCGCTATGCAAAACGCAAAACGCAAAAAGAGGGTTTTAAGAGAGGGAGATCAAGGAGTTTGGAATTGACCCAAATTGGCCAATAAAACTACAGTTTCAAGGCAGTAACCACTCCCACATGGGCAGGCAGGCTGCTCAATGTTTATCACTGCCACTGATGAACACAGAGACGTCCCTTTAGCCCAAGCAAACAATGGCCTCCAAGAAACTTACAAACAGTTCAGAACAGCAAATCTGTAACTGAACATTTTTAAATCTCAGAAAAGTGGGAAAAAAGCAAGTTTTTTTGTTTTTTTGTTTTTTTAAAGAAAGCAGAGGTTCACAAGTATCAACAAGTTAGAACAGTGCAGTAAATGACCCCGCACTTGAGTGCTAGACCAGAGACAGATAAAATGCAAGTTTTAAGAAAAAAAATGATTTTAAAAATAAGTGCAGGCAGGAAATTCAGCAATCAGCTCGAGGTTGTGTTCTAAATACAGTTACCAACACAGAAATCAAGTTTAACAAGCCAGAAAATGCTCAAAAGTAGGTGGCAATGCAGAAAAACTAAACAAATAATCTGAAGCAAAATAATTAAAATCTCAAAAGTGGCTCCTTTCTTCTCTCAGTGTTTTGTCCTCTTGGTGGGTGCTTCGCCAACAGCCAACAAGTCCAAAAAGATGCCAAAACCACGAGGCAATCGGGTTTTAAGAGAAGGAGATCAAGGAGTTTGGAATTGACCCAAAATGGCCAATAAAACTACAGTTTCAAGGCAGTAACCACTTCTAATATCAGCTATAACATAACTATTATTAACTTCCTGTGGAAGCTTACACATCAAATTCATCATGCTCTTTTGACTTTTATTCAGAATTATAGCAAGCATCTTATACTATACTCTTATTGATAATAGTATTTAAAGCAGATCTCATTTACTGCTTAATACTTCACCCAAACTTTCACATCCAGTTTCACTGAAAAAAGTTCTCAAATGATTATAGAATATATATTCCTAGGGATTCATTAAAGGACCTACCATGAACCAGCATGTAAGCTGCAAAACAGTTAGACCTCATTATTGTCTAAACTACATATCTCTGAATTGCATTTAGTACTGCAACATGTAAATCATTGCTGATCAGCACATTGCCATGTAAACTGATACTTGTAGAAGCAGTGGCATTCCATGCCAGTCGCTGTCCTACACACACGCACACACACACACACACACACACACACACACACACACACACACACACACACACACACACACACACACACACTTATACAGACACAACCACACACACCAGTCCCCGTACCTGTCTAATCTCTCACAGTCACTCCCACCCCCAATCCTGATCCAGAAATTGGTGTTGTTAAGGCAATAAAGTTATAAATATATCCCTGATGTCCACTGCCTCACCCAATCCCAGTCTTGAAATTAGCATCTTTAAGGTGCTTGCAATTAATAGTAATCTCTGGTATCTAGTGAATCACCTACCACTCTCCCTGATCCCCATCAGTGTCATTAAGACTCTTGCAATTTAGAGCAATCCCTGGAGTCTGGTGAATCCCCTCCCCTCCTTAAATCCCTATAATGCTGTCAGTGCTGCAGTCAACAGTAATTTGTAGCATCTAATGAATTCCCTCACATTCTCAGTCCCTGTACTGCTTTCATTGCCTTTACTGCACTTGCAATTAGCAGTAATCCCTGGTGTCTAACGAATCCTCTAATCTCCATACTATGGTTGTAGAGAGTACTTGATCTTGGCTTTTTGGTTATGTTCAGTACCATAATATTGTGGAAACAGCCATGCCAATATACATGGCCAAGTGATTTTTTTAATTACTTGGACATGTAGATGCCTTCCTGGAGGTGGTTCCAGGGAGAGAGAGAGAGAGAGAGAGAGCACATGGCTAACTGACATATCCTAGCCACTGTGTTAGAACATTACTTAAGTCTTTATTCTGTTTTACTCCTTCTATCCAAAGGAACACATGGGAATTTATTCATTCATCAATTTCCAAATATCTCCCTCATAATCTCAAATTTATATTTCATACACATTGCTCTTAATCCTTTTATCTTCTAGCATATAAACATATTCAAAATTGTTCACAACATTTTTCTGCATGTATTTTCAAAAATCTAATTAGTTTTGCAATTGACAAATCATGTAGTCATCAAATTTTTCATATTACCTGTTATACCTGTGGCATACAGATACTTCAAAAAACATATTCTTTTTCAAAAATATATGTAGCTATTCCAAACAAAATTACTCTGAGTTCTTTGTTAGCACCATTTAGAAAACTGTATTCTGTTACACCTATTTTCCCATTTTGCTTCTCTAGACACAGTCTCGCAATAAATTCACTGTGATGTAAAATGAAAGAACATATCCAGCTTGCAAGTATTTGATTGTCGATGAGAACTTGTCATGTATTATACGCATCTCATCATATTTCAGTTAATACTTTAGAAAAGACTTTGACATACATATGGTGGAATTCAGAAAGGTTACCATGAGGTGTATTCTGACACATCCCTACCTTGATGCTTTAGCATAGAGACGTACAGTACCACAGTTGGCTGTTTCCACTGCCATGCTAAATCCTAAAGAGGCATTCTGTTGTGAGAGGCTTATGCTAATTAGCCACATGCTCTCTCCCAGAACAGCATGAGATAATGCTAATCCTTTCACCGTGTAAAGTAACAGTGCCACATCTGGCTGCTTGTACTAATAAGCACAGCCAAAAGGTCATGTTCACCCATCAAGGTAGAGGTAAGTAATAAAGAGTTTAGCAGACAGATGGTATAGTGTGTGTATGTGTGTGTGAGTGTGTGTGTGTGTGTGTGTGTGTGTGTGTGTGTGTGTGTGTGTGTGTGTGTGTGTGTGTGTGTGTGTGTGGGTGTGCGTGCATCCGTGGGCGTGCGTGTGCATGCGTATGCGTGCGTGTGTGTGCATGTGTGTGCGAGTGTGTGCGTGCGTGTGTGTGTGTGTGTGTGTGTGTGTGTGTGTGTGTGAGTGTGTGTGTGTGTGTGTGTGTGTGTGTGTGTGTGTGTGTGAGTGTGTGTGTGCATGCATGAATGTTTGTGTGAGCGTCTATCTGTCTGGAAGGCCACAGTAGGGTGTTAGTTAAGGGATAGTATAGGCGTGTGTGTGTGTGTGTGTGTGTGTGTGTGTGTGTGTGTGTGTTTGTATGTGTGTGTATGTTTGTGGCTGCATGCGTGAATGTTTGTGTGACTGCCTGGAAGGCCACAGCAGGGTGTTAGTTAAGAGATAATATAGGCTTGTGTGTGTATGTGTGTATATGTAGAGGTAAAGAGGTGACTGTGATCTAGTGTGGGGACTGTGTTGGGGATGGGGTTGTGAACTAGTCCATTACTTTAAAGTCTGAGGTCAATACAGGATTAGAAATGACACAAGACACAAAGGGTCAAACTTGACAATTTATTAAACAGAAACTTACTACTAAATAAACAGGAAAAAAACTAATAAATCATGTACTTACAAGCATATGCATAAACAAAATCATCTTTGCCACTGATAGGGAGACTTTAATCCTATCCAGTGCAGCTATCTGTTCAGTCAAGGCAAGGCCGATACTGGCAAAATGGCTCTATGCTCTCTTCAGGCTGGTACTGTGATCAAATCCGGATGATGATGATGATGATGATGATTTCCATTTTAGTCTTTATTTATTTTATTTATTTATTTATTGCAGTTGGTTTACCAGGATAGTCCATTGGGCCACAAGGAACCCGTTTTCAATGGAGTCCTGGGGAGAAAAGCTCCAAAAATACATTTAACATTCTTACAAACATATATTCACACAAACATTTCAAGTTTAACAATAGGTAAAAAGAAAGAAAGCAAAAAATGTAACAGCTAAATACAATGTGCAGAACGTACATAGTAATTATATTTATTAGCTCAGAAATATCCATTTAATACAGAGTAGTTTGGAAAAATTAGTTACTGGAAAGGAAGAGGAGGTTCAGAGACATGATGAAGTGGAGGAAGAAGAGAACCTAGGGGCTTATCTAATAACTTCTGTAGAATCTGGGTAGAATAAGATGAGGCAGAGCAATGGCGGATGAGAGAAGGAGAAGAGTAGGTTATGTAGGGTGGGAGCAGGAGCATTCCCACTGAGATGCTAGGTGTGTATAGAGAGATTTTTTGAAAGCTGAGTGATTAGAGGTGGTGCGGATGAGTGAAGGAAGGGAGTTCCAGATGCGAACTAGGTTGAAGGATAGAAGGTTTTTGCCTGGGGGATATGTAGGTTTATGGACTTTGAGTAGGTTTTGATTGTTTGATCTCAATACTCTATTGGGAAGATGCATGTCAAATGTGGAAGAAAGGGAAGGACAGAGGGAGGGGTTGAGAATAAGTTTGTGGGCTAGAGTTAGCTGAGTATAAGTGAGTTGATTGGGAAGTTCTAGCCATTTTAGTATCTGGAGGGAGAAACAGTGGTGGGTGGAAAACTTGTGGCTGGTGGCAAATTTTGCAATTTTGTTGTAACAAGAGGAAAGTTGTTTTTTGAGGGAGGATTGCAGATTAGTTAGGAGTGGGGCACCATAGAGAAGGGAGGGGATAAGGAAGGATGAAGCGAGTGTTATTTTAGTAGCAGAGGTAAGGTACGCTTTTTGTCTATAAAGCCTTTGTCTTTGAGCTTTTTATAGTCTTGAACAAACAACAGGGTCAATAGGTCCAACTAATGACATATTGATCACAAGCTCATCATGAGTTGATGGAATATTTTAGAAAATTACATATCATTTTCTAAATTGTAAACAAGTCTCGTAATGTCTGGTCTTATGCCTTACTTTTCTTTTTCAATGAACAGTTAGCTTACAGACTTGTGATATAGTCCCTTCTTGAAATCCCCATATTATGTTAAACATCTTTTAAGCTGATAAACAACTTACAGGTCAACAAATTTTAGTTATACCAGTCAACAGTGAGCAAGGCCTGCTCTTAAGCATATAATATTGTTACAATATTAGCAGGATATAGTGAGATAGTGTAGTATTCGGGCTGGTAATGTTGTTGTTGTACTGTAGGGGCGCTGTGGGGATTGCAACATGTAATGTTGGTTCTGTATTCTCTGGTAACTTGTTGGTTCCGGTGTATGTATGACTTGCAGAAGTTGTAAGCATGTAGCATGGGTGCGCACCTGGAGGCTCTTAATAAAGAAAGGCCTTACAACTCCAGAAACTGTGTGGTCTCCTTATTTCCCAGGATATAACATATTGGCGACGAGGATGGGATGCCTCCGAGTCCGCTGCGAGTGAAAACGGTGGGGTGCAGTTAATGTCGGACGACGAAGAGACTGGGCCTGCCGGAGTGATGTCTGGTTCCATGTTGGGGTCACTGGTTGCATACGACTGTCAGACACAGACCTGGGAGGAGTATTGTGAAGTGTTGGAACATTTTTTTGAGGCAAACCAGATAATGGAAGCGGGTCGGAAGCGAGCCATATTGCTGAGCTCGGTGGGCAGCAAGACGTACAGTCTGATGAGGAACTTATTGAGTCCTGATAAACCGGGGGACAAATCGTTCACAGAGTTGACGAGCTTGCTTCAGTCACATTATAACCCGAGGCCGAGTGCAATAGTCCAGAGGTTCAAGTTAAATTCAAGGACTAGAAGGGCCAATGAAACGGTAATGGAGTATGTCGCAGTGTTGAGGGAACTGGCGCAACATTGTGATTATGGGGACAGACTGACAGAAATGCTACGAGATAGGCTCGTATGTGGCATTGCAGATGACCGCATACAACGCAGATTGTTAGCGGAGCCTGAGTTGTCGTTTGAAAAGGCCTTGAAGTTGGCACAGGCTATAGAGACAGCGAATAAAGACATTCGTGATTTACAACCAAGAACCATTGAAGGGGTGGGGAGCAGGAGTGCTACCCCTCTGCCAGTGCATAAAGTGGTCATGGAGCATAAATCACAAGGGAAGTCTGGTCAGTATGCTTGTTACAGGTGTGGAGGTGAACATCTGTCACGGAACTGTCGTTTTTTAAGCGAAAAATGTCATGCTTGCGGAAAAAAGGGCCATGTAAAAAAAATGTTACGCTCAACGCCCTCTCGGGACCAGCCGAGAAAGGGGGAGGAAAAGAGCAGTATAATGGAAAGGAAGGTAAACCGGAAAATAAAACGGCAGTATGCACACCACATGCGTGAAGGTACAGAGCAACAAACCAGGGAAGCCGAGGAAGTGTTTATTATGTTTAACGTGAAAGAGGCCAGGTGGGAAAGAGTTGATCCCATTAAAACCCAGTTGGACTTAAATGGTAAAATGGTGCAGTTTGAAGTGGATACGGGGTGTAGTGTGACAGTTCTGTCAAAGACTGAGTATGGGAAGTTATGGCCCAGAGAAGCTCCGGAGCTGCAGGACTGTTCAGTGACTTTGAGAACATATACTGGTGAGATAGTTCCCACGTTGGGAATGGTGAAAGTAACTGTGAAATATAAAGACCAAGCCAAACAGTTGCCAGTCATGGTGGTAGCAGGTAAGGGACCAAACCTGCTAGGCCGGGCGTGGTTAAAGGAGCTGGACATGGGCTGCCTACAGCTCCATAAAGTAGAACAGCATGGGCTGACCTTGCAAGAGGTGCTGGAGAATAACGAAGAAGTTTTCAAAGAGGAACTGGGGACCTGGAGGGGTCCACCTGCAAAAATACACGTTAAAGAAAACGTAACGCCAAGATTTTACAAACCCCGACCCGTACCATACGCAATGAAGAAGAAAGTTGAGTTTGAGTTGGAGCGACTCACTAAGCAAGGTATAATTGAACCAGTAAAGTTTGCGGAATGGGCCGCACCAATTGTTCCCGTATTAAAGCCAGATGGTACTGTACGCATATGTGGTGACTACAAGTTAACAGTGAACCAAGTCTCGAAGCTGGAGCAGTATCCCTTGCCAAAGGTGGAGGATGTGTTTGAAAAGCTGTCGGGAGGTGAAAGGTTTAGTAAACTGGACCTCAGTCAGGCATATCAACAAGTAGTGCTGGAAGAAGGGTCAAAGGCGTATGTCACCCTTACCACACACAAAGGTTTGTTCCAAGTTAATCGTTTACCCTTTGGTGTTTCCTCGAGTCCAGCTATTTTCCAGAGAATAATGGAGGGACTGGTGGCAGGAATTCCGAAGGTGGCTGTGTATTTAGACGACATCCTGCTGACGGGTAGGAACATTCGAGAGCATCTGGAGACGCTGAACGAGGTGCTGAGATGACTGCGAGAGGCAGGTCTAAGGGTGAAGCGGAGTAAATGTGCTTTCATGGCAAAGGAAGCAGAGTTCCTGGGTTACAAGGTGGATGCATCAGGCCTACACCTCCTGCCAAACAAGGTGGAAGCCATTCAACAGGCGCCAGCACCCACAAATGTTACAGAGCTGAAAGCCTACTTAGGCTTACTCAACTATTATAACAGGTTCCTGCCAAATCTGTCAACACTGTTAGCTCCTTTACATAAGCTATTAAGGAAGGAGGCTCAGTGGTCGTGGCAAGAGGAACAGGACAGAGCATTTGAACAGTCAAAGGAACTAATGCAGTCTTCAGAGGTTTTGGTGCACTACGATAGTCACAAGGACTTAATTTTGTCATGTGATGCCTCACCTTATGGGTTAGGGGCTGTGCTGGCACATCGGATGCCAGATGGACAAGAAAGACCCATTGGGTTCATGTCACGAACTTTAACACCAGCAGAGTCAAACTATTCCCAGCTAGATAAAGAGGGTTTGGCTGTAATGTTTGGAATTAAGCGGTTTCACAAATACCTCTATGGCAGGAGGTTTACTATTTGCACCGATCACAAGCCTTTGTTGTCACTGTTCAACGAGATGAAAGCAGTGCCGCAGATGGTTTCTCCCCGCATTCAGAGATGGGCTGTAACATTGAGAGCTTATGAATACGAGATTGTTTATAAGCCCGGGAAACACCATAGTAATGCGGACGCGCTAAGCCGTCTGCCGATACCAGGGCATCTCCAGGAAGAGGAAGCGGAGGACCGAGTTTTGATGATGGAGGACATCACGTTGGTGTCTGCCAGGGAACTGAGTGTATGGACACGCAAAGACCCGGTGCTAGCTAGAGTGTTTCAGTGGGTCCAGCAAGGCTGGCCAGTCCAACAAACGAATCCAGTTTTTCGGCCTTATGAGGTGAGGAAAACAGAGCTGAGTGTGCAAGCTGGATGCGTATTGTGGGGGGCACGAGTGATAATTCCGTCCCCAGGAAGACGGGCACTTTTACAGCAGTTGCACCAAGGTCATGTGGGCATCACCCGAATGAAGGCCTTAGCCCGAAGTTATTTTTGGTGGCCCAAGTTGGACCACGATATTGAAGTCGCTGTGAATGAGTGTAAAACATGTCAACAACATCGCAACTTGCCTGTGGCGGCGCCACTACACCCATGGGAGTGGCCGAGTAGACCTTGGCAGAGACTTCATATAGATTATGCCGGACCTTTTATGGGGGCCATGTTTTTGATAATAATGGATGCACATTCTAAATGGATGGATGCCTATCAAGTCAAAACACCCACTTCCCTCGTTACCATTGAATGCTTGAGGAAGAGTTTCAGTAGCCAAGGACTACCAGAGACTATTGTATCAGATAATGCTTCATGTTTCACGAGTGAAGAGTTCAAGGGGTTTCTGAAAAAGAATGGCATCGTACACATCACATCAGCACCCTACCATGCAGCTTCAAATGGTTGTGCTGAAAGGGCTGTTCAGACTTTTAAAGCAATGATGAAGAAGTCTGGAGAAGGAAGTATAGCAGCAAAAGTGTCAAGGGTGTTATTCAACTACCGTATTACACCTCAGTCTACCACGGGTTTGTCACCTGCCGAGATGTTGCAAGGACGGAGATTAAGATCCACGCTGGATCTGGTGCATCCAAACATCCGAGCTAAGGTAGAGGGGACCCAGTGGAGGCAAAAAGAATGTCATGATCGACGTCGGAGAGAGAGAAGTTTTCTGGAGGGAGATGCAGTGATGACGTGAAATTTCAGTTATGGACCTAAATGGATTCCAGGGTTCATTGTCAAGAGTACAGGTCCATTATCGTACCAGGTGAGGTTGAATGGAGATTTCTTGGTGAGGAGACATGTAGACCAGATTCTGCGGAGCGAACAGAAGGATTCCATGGAACTGCTAGCCCCGGAAATACCGTTAATATCGGAACAAGGGCTCGCAGCGGCAGGAGGATCGCCAATCGTGGGGCCCAAGGGAGACCACTGGGACGCAGAAGGAGAGGTTCCCGAGGATCCGACCGTTCCAGGGATGGACACACCGGTACCTGAGGTGGTAACTGGGACACCGGAGTCACCTAGGGTGGTACCATTGCGCCGTTCTAAGCGTGTGCTGGTTAAACCTAGTTACTTGAAGGACTATCAATGTTAAAAAAAGTGCATGTATAGATTACAAGAACAACATAGCTCGATTGTATGGTAACCAGTTACTAACTAGCCCGTTATTTACAAGTAAGTGACTAAATGGATTGCTTTGGACTTGCTCCCTAGTTTTGCTTATGTAAGGGATTATGTCATAGCTTAAGAGGGGAGGAATATAGTATTCGGGCTGGTAATGTTGTTGTTGTACTGTAGGGGCGCTGTGGGGATTGCAACATGTAATGTTGGTTCTGTATTCTCTGGTAACTTGTTGGTTCCGGTGTATGTATGACTTGCAGAAGTTGTGAGCATGTAGCATGGGTGCGCACCTGGAGGCTCTTAATAAAGAAAGGCCTTACAACTCCAGAAACCGTGTGGTCTCCTTATTTCCCAGGATATAACAGATAGATAATCAAACATACACAGTGGTATGTGGCTTGAGGCATAACAAAAACTGGGTTGACTGTGTGAATCCATCACAGGTTGTCATACCTCCACTATCCTCTACACTAATAAACAAATCCTGCAGCACTAGGTTGGGACAATAGCCAGCAGGAAAAACTCTTTAAATCATGCCTTAACAGCACTTAGGGTCAGGTGGAACAGAAACCATCACAGATAACTCTTAAACATTCTGTCTTAACAACACTTAGGTTTGTGAGGGACACCAGACCCCAGTCATACCTCTCAATCTCTTAGTACAAGAAATCTGGACAAAACCTAAAATAATGGGGAGAAAAAGATTCAAAAATAAGAACATATTTTACATACTGCTCTTAGAAAGTCACTCAAATAACAAGTTTTGTGTCAGCATGTATTGTTTGAGGATATAAAGTCTGGAACTCAAAGGTGTGTCATTATTTAGTGATACCAGTCCTTAGTGATTTGCTAGAAACCAGAAAAAGAAAAGAAAAAGAAAAGAAACATAACATGATGGGGGCAGGGGCACTACACACCAGGGATACGTCTCTTCACAGATTACCTTAACAGCACTTAAAAAAAATTATTGTGGGGAGAACTAGTGATTTAACAATACTCAAAAAGACATTGCTTAGGGGAGAACTAGCCACCATGAATAATTTTGCACATTGTGCCTTATGGTGCTTAGAGTCAAGGGAAACACTAGCTACCAGGAATTACTCTTCATCTGTTTGTAGCATGCCTTAAAAGCACTTCTTATAACAAGAAAATGCAGGTCTCGGGTTAACACTAGACACCGAGGATACTGCCATAAAGATACTAAAAGATATTCATACCTGCCTCCCTCCCCTTTTTGACAGAGGCTATTAGTCCTATGCACTACAATTAGTCAACAGGGATAATGTGAAATAATTAGTTAAAAAAAAATTAAAGTAAAAAGGGGAGGGAAAATGTCTGATATCCTCCACCCATGACATGAGAACAACAGCATTAAAGCATAACTCAGAAGTTAGTGTAATGTTTTTTTTTTTTTTTTTTTTGCTATGATATGATGACCTTTACCATTATTCAGGGACTGTAACAGCTTGTAATTTATGAGAGAGAGGGACAGGGCATCTACAAATATATCTCTCATCCCCATAATGCAAGACATCTGGAGAAAGCCAAAAACAATCCGGGAAAAAGTTTTATAATCAGGGATAGATGTTACTTATTTCTCATATAAACTTAGAAAGCAGTTAGAATAATTTGCTTTTGCATTATGCATGCATTTACTGAGGAATATGAAGTGTGAAACTCAGATGTCTGTCATTATGTACAAATTTTAGTCCTCGATATTTTGTTAGAAATCCACAAAATGTTATGAGAAACAGAATTATGAGGCTAAAATCTGGACATCTAAAAGAGTATAAGACTAAATAGTAGGATTGCCGAGAAGAATGGGAGGTGTCCATGTGGGGTGTAGCACCAGGACAAAGTAAGAAGGAACACTAGAAGACACCAGGGAGAATTTTGACATGTGACTCAGAGTCATTTAGAAAATTAAATAAGCAACATGTCAAGCATCACAATGCACTTTATATACAATAAGAATTGTAATACTGTAATGCCTGGCATTAGTGTCTGACTGTAATTATTAGAGATTTATAAAGGCAGGAAACACATACAAGGAGACATAAGGAACATTCTGTCAACTCAGAGACAGGTCTGGAACACTCAGGGACAGATATGGGGTATAAAGTGTATGTGTGTTTGTATGTGTGTGAAAGAGTGAATGGGGAGGTGTGTGTGACTGTGCCAACTTGATGCATGGGCCACCTGTATCAACTACCACATGAAAGTGCTGATCTGCATTCAGTGCAGTTGACAACAGTTTAGAGATGTGCAAATTAGCTGATACTGCGGTCTTTCCTCGTTGCATCCGATGTCACTGAATTACAAAATATTGCATCTTGGAAACAGTCCCTTTTTATTGCAGCTCTTACTATTGACAGTATTTTTTTCTGAATCTCCAGGATTATGTCTTCCTCAAACTGTTATGTACTGGGTTCAGTAGACCAATTAGGTTTTTATGCTGACATACATCCGTACCATATGAAATCAGTGGGTGTACCTTTACACACATCAGTCACAGCAATAATGATAGCACCATACCATACAATTGTCCATCTACATATAGCAAAACATTATAAAGCCTCATAACATTTGTATTAAAAAAATACATGCGCTTTCTACTTTTCATGGACCAAGGGGAAAAAGAACTAATTCCAAGAAAATATAACTTGAAACAATATCTAGTCTTTAGCACAAAGTCAAAATGCTGAGGAGCAGACCAGGACTGTTCAGCTGTATCAGCATAAGATAAAGTACATCACCATCAAATAAAATGCATGAACAAATGAGTTTCAATAAGGCAGGAAGCCAAAAAAACCAAGTCCACTTAAAGACTAAAATCCAAGTGTTTATTGCAAATAGTGGCAAGCGCTTTCACCCATGTGGGCTTCTTCAAGCCAAAAAGCACTCATAAAACAGAACTAATTTATACACACATTAATCACAACAATTATTACATCATATCATGCTACATTGTTATTCTTAAAGTATCAGTACATCTCGATGTTTAAAAAACACAACCTCTTACCTAACATCTATATCAACATGTACACCATAAAAAGTTCATGTTTAAGAAATCTATTCATAAAACTAATACTGATAAAACTAATAAGGCAGTTTCCAAAAACTCTACTAAAAGTCATTCTCTTCTAACATTATTAAAAAAATCATTTGGAATATATAATAGACAATCAAAACCTTATTCCAAAAAATTTATATATACAAACATATATAAAATAAGCAATCTATTGGTTCAGAAAGTGCAATCCACAAAAAGCATCAGAAAAACATTTAAAACTTTACTACTAGCTTCCTGCCTTTGTTTGATGTTAAGCTTTTTGTTAAGTTATATATAATTAATAATTTTATGTATTTACAAACAAATCATATATTCCCATACATTCCTCAATACAAAATATTTATTTCTTCAAGATTTTTTGTAAGGTAACAAGTAAAGCCAGATCACCTGCAAACCTGATCGTTGAGCATGCTATATTATTTTCTGACTTCTGTAATATCCCTGTTCACCCCAAATAACTTTTTTCTTAAATAACATCCATATAAATCAGAAATAACTAAGGGTCCAAAATATGTCCTTCTCTCACCTCATTGTGCTAAACCTTGCTTCTTTTAGTTGTTTTAACTTTATCCAATGGGAACATATACATTACTGCAATCATTTCAATCAGAAGTCTAGGGGATAAAAAAAACATATTTCACATGCTTTTCTGCAGCTTTGTTCTGTTTACATTGCCACATTTTAGTTCAGGCATATAAAGAACAAATATGAAGCTTTACTACATTTGTTGTATTCTCTATAATATGTACACTAAGTAGACACACTAAATGGAAAGGATTTTCATAAAAGTGTACTAAATGCAAAACTACCAAGTCTTTGATAACTGAAACTGAAATGTAGCTAGAGGCAGACCTTAAAACATTTGGTGATTAAAAGCTTGGTGATTTAAATCAACTTCTTTTGCACTAGGACTTTAAAGCAAATGGACACTTATACCTGTCAACATATCAGGACAAATCTCAACAGAATGAGGGACAAATCCATAAAAAAATCAGGGACAATCAGGGACACTTTTAAAATATTAGTTCTATTAACCTGAGGCATTAATAGAATAAGTGAATGGGAATTAATATACATTTCTGAAAGTAAAATATGTGAATAACTCATAATTATTGTCATTATTTATTATGTGTAATTCATCACATTTTGTTCAAAAGGCACCAGAGTTAGGAGGGATTAAGAGGGACAGAGCTAAACTTTGAGTGAAAATCAGGGATGTCCCTGAAAATCAGGGACAGTTGAGAGGCCCATGACACTTGGTATGAATAGTTGAAAGAGTGTTGATACACACATAAACAGCTTGCACTTACTTTCTTACTTAAGTAAAATCAAAAGTTAAATGAACAGTCTCTCTCTCTCTCTCTCTCTCTCTCTCTCTGTCTCCCATTCCAGGTCTTGTAATCATGAGTGGTCATGACAATATGTTAATACAGAGTTGTGAGCATATCACAGTTATATTATTACACAGAGTTGCAAGTCTGTTCTTTCAGGTCTTGTCCTGATGAGAAGACTGGAATGCAAACTAAGACAAATGAGCATGTCTGTTTTACTCTGTCTTGCCCTGATGACATGTAATGACAAATATATGCAGAAAGCAACATAATCTACAGTTTCTCTCACTAGAACACCTTCAGAACAGAGATAATGATGCTAAACTCAAAGAAAATCAGATTAACATACAGTCTCTAAATCCAGGTCTCCCACTGGTGTGTAATGTCGAGTTTGATATTACGTCTCTTTTAAATTTTTACTAACAGTCAGAAACACAGGTGTAGCATTCTGGAAAACTGTAGTCTGCATTAAAGAAAGTTATGAGCCTTGGGCAGAAAGAAATAAAGGTTTAATTTATCACTTAGTTATTTAGGGGAAATCAACACTTTAATCAACCAGTGACGCTGATGGATAATGCCTTTGTAACCCATAGCGTCTGATACATATTCTTTAGTAAACACAGTCTCTTATTAGATAATATCTTCTTTGAATGAACAAGGAAAGTCTCTGTCTCACAACTCATTCTCAAAGCATATGGCTCAGCACTCAAATGAACAAAATTGTATCTCCTGTTCACCATTACTTCCTGGAGCAAACTTCTTGGAACTCCAATTATCAAGACTTCCACTGACAACCATGCAGCATAAAGATAAAGACTCCACATCATGGAGCCACATTTCCTGGACTTGTTGCATCTATTTCCTGAAGAAAACCTATAGTCTCATCTGGAGCTGGGAACATTGATGCCATCACTGATTTACATTGCTTTTCTCTGACTCCAGATGTACTACCATTGGTACCTAACTCAAAGTGCCACTAATTTACCTGAACCATAAGTAAATTTTATTAAAGGGGCCCAATCCCAAATCTTGGTTCTCCCTAATCTCTGTTGCTATGCATACAAATCATCAGATACTCTGTATAGTCCGAATCCTACAGGTCCTATCCATGCCTGTCAGTATCACTGGCAAGACATTCTAGGAGCGATCGTGTAATGTTAAATACATTGCAATAAAAAGATGCATCTACTTCACTTTTATTTGGCAGCTAGGCAAACTGATTCTCATTCAAAGTTACACTGCTTGTTTTCTCAGATTCTGAGTTTTAATGTCACAAATCTTTCAAGATTTTTCCATTATAATAATGTGATAATATTTTTTTGGATAATCTAATCTCCTTTTATGTACTGTAATAAAAATTTCATCTCATCAGGATGCTGCAAACCACCTTAATAGAAGGCAAAACTAAAACTCCTGGTCAGACTTTAAAATTAACCTGCTGTAATTCATTGTATATCATATCATATCATATCATATCATATCATAAAGTACCATATCCAGGTATATCAGTTTTACATCTGCAATAATTTGTTATCAGTTTGTTCACAAAGCATATTCAACCTACTTCTTGTATATTTACCTTATTTTTTCTTAAGGTATCATTGAACGTTTCACTATAAAACTCTCCTCATACTTCAGCATCAAACTGCAATTACTTTTATGTGATACACCTACCTATTTGAGTATATATCATCAAAATTACCTTCTATTTCCTGTATTGGCTTATTTTAACATATTTTCCATCTGGCTTTAATATACTCTAGTTTTCTTATTTTATATTCTGCCTATAAGCTGACCTTGCCTGTTTTATTACCTCATTTGCTTGTTTTACGCCATCCAATTCCTAATGTAATCCTTACATATTTTCTTTTTCATAAAGCATTTTTGTCAAATGAACAATGTTTAGTACTTCTGCATTTATCTATAGTTATTTATACAAATGCTCTGGATTCATTATATTCCTAATACTCGCCAGTTTGTATTATATCTCTATCATATATGTCAACACTTTCCACTTAAACTATACCCCAAAGTTTGTGTTATCACCTCATCAGTCCACATAAGATATTCCCCTGGATTCACGAATCCTCCATGTAAGACTAAATAAGTCTTACTCGAAGGCTGCAGTTGAACAGTATGATGTCAGCATGCCATGAATATTCATGAAGGAATGCCGACTCTACCCCAAGTCTAACACGGATCATGCAGGCAAGCAGGGGGCGTGTCTGACTGCTGAGCAGTCTAAAGATCCACGCTCCTGCAAGTGTGTGAAATGCAAAATGTCAACACACAAAAGCGAGTCTGCTCAAATGTCCATTTACCCAACACCACACTCCCTGACATTGTAAACCCCCAGCACAGTTATAAAAAATAAAACATTACTTTTTTTTTTCTAATCTCCAATATAGCTGCCCGTATTTGCGAGTGTGTGCACAGGTGTGCCTACTGCTTAGCTGCAGTTAGCAATCTTGACATGGAAGAGAATAATAAGGAATGTGCATGCAAATTACACCAAATAGTAATATTGTAGTGGTAGAGCGTTCACACAAAGCGGAGGCATTCATGGTTCAAGTCCCACCACTCCCCTTCCTATTTTATGTTCAAAATGAGTATATAAAATAATTCCTGACATATATGATTTAAACTTTTACTAAAAAGCATTGAAATGGCCTATGAATCAGTGAATAAAATGTATATTTATAAAGGAACCTGACAAATAATTGTCCGCAGTTAAGCAACGCTTTACCCAGCGCAATATAATTGCCTGTAGTTAAGCAGCGCTTTGCCCAGCACAATATAATTGCCCGTAGTTAAGCAGCGCTTTACGCAGCGCAATGTAGTTGCCCGTAGTTAAGCAGTGCTTTACCAAGCACAATGTAGTTACCCTTAGCTAAATAGCTCTTTACCCAGTGCAATTGGTTTGCACGGAGGTGCGCGCCATGCCAACCAGTGCACCAACGGGCAATGTGGAGCAACGTAGAGCAAAGTTGCTTAAACACAGCCACAACCCCTAACCTGTCTGGACAGTAGTAAAATAAAAAGCAATGACAAGGTTCGAACCCAGGACACTGTGCACCATAATCAAAGTACTGAACCACTAAGCCACGACAGCTTAGGATAAGCATCTACTGTTAACATATATATATACTTATAAATGTTAGATTAACCATTGCTAAGCAGGTCTGCAGTCAGCTGAGAATTTTCTAAAACAGCAAATCACAAAAAAGTGCGGGAAATGCGGCATATTTAAGCTCCATAGGTGGGAATACTCGCCATAACTGATTGTAGCTCCCATCTGCAGTTAGAATGTCTGGTGCTGGAGAGGGTACTCACTTTAGAGTACAACATTGGGGTATCAAGGAGTTAAAATACATGGTTTGGCTCCTAGTCCATCATCATGAGACTCACTCCTGCAGGGCCAGTTCCAAGGGATGGAGTATAAGGCAGAGGCTTGGAACCGGTTGGCTCATGAACTCACCAGCGCCACATTCATCCCTCAGACTGGTGAGCAGGTCCGTCACCACCATGCAGACCTGAAGAGATGGAAGCAGGACCTTCTGAACCAATGGATCCAGGAGGCCCGTCATATGCAAGATGCCCCACTACTAAGTAGTTAGGCATGGAATGCAGTATGTAAGACATGCTAATATAGTCTAAATAATGGATAGGTATGTCTCAATATCCCTTCATTTACTTCACAGCTGCAGGTGTCCATGCTATGAATCAGCAAGCCTATGCAGATAGGCTGCTAAGGCTGTGCCACCAGACAGGTTAGTAATTATTCTGCATGTATTGTTATGTAATATATGTGAGGGAGCATGACAAACGTGTTGTAGCCCAATAATACAGCAATAAAATGCCCTGAATAAATTCTCTGCATGTACTGTTATATAACATAAGTCAGAGAGCCAGAAATAGAGTGGACTATCCCAGCAATAAAGGTAAAATAAGTCTGGGATACTATCTCTGCATGTACTATCATATAATATAAGTGAGCAAGCTTGAAAAAGAGTATTGTAACCTATCAATAAAGGTATAATATGTCCTGAATAGGTCTTCCGTATGCGCTGTAATATCAAATAAAGGAGAGAGCCTGTAGAAAAGAGTGTTTAATGTAATTAATAAAGATATAATACCTGGAGTGTGTCTGTGTCACTTTGAAATGTTGTTGTACCCTTGCAATAAATAAATAGTACTGTTGTATTAGGTGCTGTCAACCCACAGCTGTGCAGTCCCATATGATGTGGATGAAGGAAGTGCCAGTAGCTGTGAAGCATATAACACTTATTCCCTGAATAAATTCTCTGCATGTACTGTTATATAACATAAGTCAGAGAGCCAGGAATAGAGTGTAGTAACCCATTAATAAAGGTAAAATAAGTCTGGAATACTATCTCTGCATGTACTGTCATATAAAATAAGTGAGCGAGCCTGAAAAAGAGTGTTGTAACCTATCAATAAAGGTATAATATGTCCTGAATAGGTCTTCTGTATGCACTGTAATATCAAATAAAGGAGAAAGCCTGTAGAAAACATTTTAATGTGAATAAAAAAGGTATAATACGTGTAGTGTGTCTGTGTCATTTACTTAGAAATGCTGTTGTACCCTTGCATTAAATAAATAGTACTATTGTATTAAGTGCTGTCAACCCACAGTTGTGCAGTCTCATATAAAGTTGAAGGAAGTGCCAGTAGCTATGGAAGCATATAACAGTCCTCAACAGTTGTTAAATGGCTGACATGCATAGATAAATCTGGCACACGAGTAGCTTGTCAAGGTGTTCCCCAGAAATGTGAGTGTGCTACATGAAATGTAGGGTTCTGTAGAAAATCAAGTGAAAATGTCACGTGAACACATCCAGATGTGTAGATACATAAATATAAAAATAAAATACAAATATGTAGCAGTAACATCTGCATCTTGGACAGTTACTATGTCAGATATAGGTCATGTATATAATGAACTAGCCAAACCCATTACACAATCTAATGCATGTTGCCTAGTGTAATAATACATGTAGGGGATATACACCTGCAGTCAATAGGAATGTAATGTAGAGTTAAAGTACTAATAAGATGTTAATAGAGGTTTCTTTTTACACCCTACTCCATGTGGATAAAGAAAGCAATTCCACACCTCAATGGGTATGTCTAATCTCAAAACATTTGTTGGGACATATGTCCTATTGTTCTAGAAAATCTGCATTTACTTTGATGCATGTCCACTATTAAAACACCACAATCTTGGTGGCTTGTTGCCACCAATCATCCCTGCATGCTGTTGTAATGTCCACTGTCATTCAATATATGCATGTGTTATGCTTTCTGTTCAACTGTTGGAACCCTGGTGTGTTGGGTTAATGGGAATATTACTGCATGCTGTTACAACTAATTTGGAATGCTGTTGTCTATGTTGTAATTAAACACACCTAATCACAGAACGTATGGGAAGGCCGGTCCCAGTGGACCCACCTGTCCCTCCTCAGCTGGCGATTGCACCTGGCACCAGCAGGTCTGGTGCCCGGCCTGGGCTACCCTCCTCTGTTGGTCCTGTGCCACCTTCGGGTGGAAGCGCTGCAGGGGATGGGGCTTGGCCCCCCAGCAAGCATGGGTGGAGAAGGGCCACCTGTCACCCTCCGAAGTGTCCAGGTTGTGGTGCGTAAGGAGATCCAGCTTTTAGTCGCTGATCTCCTAACCAGCTCGAGGTGAGAGTGGAGCGACTCACGGGTGAGCCTGCCCCTCCTACGCAGCCCCCAGCACAGTGACCCTTGGGTCTGTGAAGGTTCAGTGGTGACTGCCCATGGGTGGGGATCTCAGTCCCACTGTTACCATCTGTGGGCTCATGGGCTTGCGATTTCCAAACATCCGTCCCGTCAATTGTGTTCACCCACCCCATGTGTCATACTCCACCCCTGTATGCGTCTTGTTTGTCTTGTCTGTTTACCTCCCCAACCTACCTTCCCAAATAAACCTACTTCTATTCCTCACTTTCCACTCACACCTGAAAAAAAAAAAAGGCAATCTGTACCCACAAAAAAATTACGCCCCATACATAGCTGCCCATTTCGCACACATGTCCACTGGACATGTAAACTGATAATTATAATTGGTAGTACAACATACTTTGTTGTCCTCACCCCTCTCTCAGGGGTAGAAGGTTTCAAATTTCACTCTAAATTTGCAACATATGCACAGCTGTTGCTGATAAAGAAATGGGCAGCTATGGACCTTCCCTACACCCATCCTGCACATCCCAAGCTGGTTTCCCTATTGTCTTTTCCTCTTTGTGCCCCCTTTTTCACCACTTTCCTATCTCCCCATTTTCTTTTCTTTCAAAGAAATTAGCACGGGGGTTAGCGGGAGTAAGCACTTTTAAGCAGTAGTAAGCGGGTTTAAGCGATTGTGTGCATGTATGCGCTTAGCTAAGCATTGCTAAGCATCACGCAAACCCATGCAAACCCGCTTACAACTGTTTAAAAGCGCCTTAGTCACTCTATGTCAGGGCCCTTGTTCTGCTTAGCAGCAAAATAAAATACTTCTGTCAGTCTCGAAACCCAGACCTTGGGCACACTAGTCTGCATGAAGTACCACTAAGCCACAACAGATATACAATAACTTGGTGCTGAAAACATATATCATGCATTACAATGAGTGAATGTAAAGGAAAAATAGGAAGGCCATAACAAAAAGCATGTTCTGTGGATCTTTACCAGCAATTGTTGTGGAATTGCATTACAAGAGTGTGATGTGAATAGCAGCCATTCAAGCAGCAAATAATGTTACAGAGGCACTTTACAACCCCCACACAGTATCATAGCAGGACAAACACTGGCATATCTGAGTAGGGCAGAGGCCATACCTCCTAACTTTGACAACTTTCCAGGGATGTCCCTGATTGTGAAACATATTTTAGCTGTGTCCCTCTGAATCCCTCATGAAAAGTACTGACATCAGTCAGAAAGGTGGGTTATTACACAATGAATACTGGCAATAATAACAGTAGACACTGCTTGTACTTCATGAAAAGAGTACTAATCCATATGCACTGCTTCACTGAAGTCTACACCTACTGTCCCTATTATGTGTAAGGTGTACCTCACTTTCAACTACCTATCCCTGACTCCATGCAAAGATGTATCTGAGTGTTCCATAGGGCTGGCAGTGGCACAAACACACAGGCATATAAGCTATACTGCTGTTACACACTCTGCAAATAGCTTTGGTAGGACCTCCACAAGCATACCCTTATGTAGGAGTACAACACAGAAATACCAAAGGATGTAGCCATGTACTGGTAGCAACTGACTGTAACAATGCCATTGTACCAGTCCTGAAAACACCTGTGAGTTGCACAGACAAAGAATGACAGTGTAACTTCTGGCTACCATCTGGATAGGTTCACGGTTGGGAACTATGCAGACAGACCACCTGCCTTGATAAACTGATAGGTACACACCAATCCTTTAAGTCCAGTAAGATAATATTCACACATTAATACATAATGCTCTCTGTATGTAAGCATCCCCCCTACAATTAAAAGATACTTGTGTGTTTAGGGTCTACCAAGGGTGTAGGTAGGCATACTCAGTACTGGAATTGTCCAGTTGTCCTACGAACCCTGAGATAATGTCAACAATAAAAAACGCAAACCCTGCAGAAGTGAGTACATTAATATTCACAGTATAACAGTTCACAAACAGTTCATGTGCCAAAAGAATACTTCTCAATAACTACATTTGTATGGCAGTTAATTATATGAGTAGAAAAGAAACTACATAGTCACATAAATGTTGTGTAAGCATTTGTAGGGTGTGTGTAAAACTCTACACTGATACCTCTCTACTGGAAGTGGCAACAGTCATGTCTGAGTACAACATGTACATCACTGTCTACACCTCTAGCTTCATTTATAAGATGTATACCAACCTTCTGACTTACACAACAGTATCCACAGCAAACAAGCATGGGACCCACTCTGGAAATCTGAAAAGGCTACGCCTACATATCTTAACAATTTATAGCATTGGGTTGCTATGACAGTGAGTACTGCAATTACCACACAGCAGGCTGTATACATTTACCAAATGCTGGGCAACAACTGGTGCAGAGGGCATCACATGCACATGTGCAGATACCTATAAAAGCAGTTTGTACTTGCTATCCCCACATGCAATCATTACATTGCACATGTAAGCAACTGTACAACTCCTGCAAAGTATCGTAAAACTGTTGCACGTAAGAAATAAATATATAATTAGGTTACAAATATATAGACCTAATTAAAAACTAAAGTTATTAATTAAGAAAAAAAAAATAATAACCACAAACTAAACTTAAGTAAGAATCTTTACTTTTAATAAAAAAAACTGTCAAAGCATACACAGATGGACATGAAAGGGACAAACAGGTATGTAACAGTTTGTAGTTACCAGCAAGTAGTAGATGTTTATAAATAGTACTGTACATACTCTGAAACATGCATATGTGACAGCAGTAGGTATGTATGCACTGATGCCATGCATAACTACTGCCATGGAGAAATTGGTGTGTAGCTGTGTGCAATGGGACATAACTGTGACATATGTAGCTCAGCATTATATGTCAAACATCTGAACATGTTATCTATGGTCTGTACAGTACTGCATTTAATGGCAGTTTGGGGGAGTAGTGCAAACACCTATATAAACTTGGATGTCACAGAGTAAGACATGCATGATAGTCACATAACGTGTAGCTTAGCATTGGCAACTGCTGTACCAGGCTAGTATAGTAATGTATCATTTGCAGCTATATATACTCTTGTACTATTACTGTATGCACACATGTGACAACTGTCCATGTTTTTGCAAGGCCCAACAGGTCATCCGTGAGGTGTATGGACTTACAACAGTGTGGACCCTGTGTCTGTATGGCACACACATATGGCGAGATATATATGTGTCTGATATATTAGCATCTGAACATGTGCATAGAGCAAGGGACATACTGCAACTGTTTGTGAAGTGTGGACATTTATATGTTGGTGCAGGTTGTTATGTGCATATTTATATGTAGGTTGTAGTGTATGTCAAACAAAACAGGATACAGTGCTGGCATATGATGTGTTGTTCAAATGCCATGGGTATGATTTGTTAGGTTTTTAGTCTTCCAGATAGGGGGTCCTGCTAAAGATACATGGGCTGAGAATACCTTCCATGCATAGTGCACAAGACTGTGCAATATCATTACATAACTGTATCCCTCTCAACCTTTGCATAATTGATATTCCCACCATGAAAGGTGGACTGTATATGTGCCGATATATATATCTATATGTACACCACTGGATGTTCATATGTACACTCAAGCTCAATGTTGTACACGTATTGCCATCCCTGTTGTTAAAAGCCCTGTACCCATGAACTACCACATAGGTGGTAGTCTACTCAACACCGAAAGTGTGATAAGAGACTACGGGACACAGGTGGACAGCAGTGTCCCTTATAATAATCACAGTGCCACACTAGTCATGTAAACTGAGTACAGTCCACATGTCATCAGTAAAGGTGTGTCATCCATGGAAACAGAGGTCAGTGTTCCACTCTACTCATCAGTCATAACAGCCATCATAGAGTACAATGGCCCTGTTGGTATGTACCTCAGAAGACATCCGCAGCAACTGTAGATGCCAGACACATACCTCACAAAGAGTATTACCGGACTCAAACAGATGCCCTATGCTGACTGTCTTACAAAACCACAGCTACACTGTGTCGCATACCGCCTACCCAGAGGCTACCTCTGCCTAACATACAAAGCTAGGCCAAACCCACAGGTGTTGGACATGCTCCATGTAAACAGATGAAACTCCATACAAGCTACACCCTGTACTGATCTAAACCTTGTAACATCAAAAAGCAGGACATGCTTGAGTGGCACATTATCATCTCAGACACATACCATACTCTGGAACTAACTACCTATCAATAGCAAATAAAGGTCCTCATTAGCAGTTGCCATGAATAATCATGATGATTGGATGTGAGAAAGGAAACACAACCCGGTAATCACCTCTGTGGCTCTGCATGACAGGGGCACATGAACCTACATTACATGGGTGTTGAAGGGCAGGGTACCATATGGCTAGGCTTCCATAGGCCCTACAGATAATAGCCTATTAGCTACCTAGGACCCGATACACACACACGCATGTACCTGTTGCATCACATGCTATGTGAGGTTGACTGGGTGTGATGGAGAATGTGTAGGCGAATGTGTCAAAGATGTGTATATGTGTGATAGCCTAGTGGGAAACTGTGTATACCATGGAATGTAGTGTTTGTTGTAGCTCTAATCCCATCAAAAGGTATGTATGCTATTGCTAGACAGGAAAAGCAGAATGGCATACGGTGTGACGTAGTCCCATGGTGTTGACTGGAGTGTGCCATTGTAGGCTAAAGCAGTACATGTATGCTTATTGATTGTTAACACTAGTGAATACAAATCACGTATGAACTGTAGTACTACCTGAAGCGGTAGGCCTAAACAGCACAGTATGGTTTATATCCACATTGCTTGGTAACAGTGTTTTGTTTGTTACCTGTAGTCCTCACACATTACATACCTCAGGCATGAGGTTTTGTAGGTGCTGACACACAATACTGTATGGTACACAGGTAAAACTAATCTTGGTTGCCATACCTTTGTGTCTTGTAGGTATGTCTGATGTGTCTGTGGGTATGCCTGTAACATGGCCTCGGTGGTATGTGTGTCATACGATATATGTGCATATCTAGCAACATGTATAGTGTAGTACAGCAGTATGCCACCTATAGTGATGAATGTGCACATATGTTACTGAGGGGTTTGCTATCAACAAGTAGCATGGCGTACTGGTAGTACTGTAACTGTACTGTACATTCATTTCAATGGATGACAAATGTCTGTATGCATTAGCTTCATATACACCTCCTGTGGCTAGGTGGTACATTGTGTCACATACAGTGTGCCATGTACTGTTGTATAGTCTTACATACTGGTTCCACTTTGTTGCTGTGCAGAACATGGTTTGGTATAAAGTATGTGCCAGGCACTGTCAGGCAGTTGTGGGCTGAGCAGTCATATGTGGTATTAAAAGTGTGTATCTACTGACAGTCAGTAGGTTGCTATATATGGCATTCCATTGATGTCTGTACTTTAGAATGTTAAGTGTGCCACATGACTTGCTCACAATTACTGTTTTATTGTCTTCCAGGGACATGTCTCACAACAGAAAACCCACATATTCCTCTCAGGAGGAGGATGTCATTGCAGACGCCCTCATACACCATCACAACCTGTTGTTCTCCAGAACCAGCCAGGACCAGCATGGGCGCACTGCACTGTGGCAGGATTTTGTCCATCGGGTGAATGATGTAGGTATGCATAACTGGACTTATGAGCAGGTACGCCATCACTGCAGTGATTTAATCAGACATGTCTGGCAGCATGCCTCCGATGTCCACAGACAACAGCTTGCTACAGGTGGTGGTGTCGCAACACACCCCCCCCCCTCACCAGAGTGGAAGAGCTGCACCTCAGCATGGTGGCTCCTGGCCAAACACTACAACACACCTATGTCATCAAGGAGGCCAGAGTCACCCAGCTCAGCGATACAGAGCATGCAGGTAATATGGCATATCTGTAGACCACTGTTAGCTCAATTGTTAGAACATGCATTTATCAGATGTGGAGCCTGGTGTCATGCAATACTGATAATTTGGGACATTATCTGTATGCCTGTGACTGTCACCTCATGTACTACTGTAAAATTGCAAACTAACAGGAGCAACGCCATAGTTGTTGACACTGACAAACTGTCTCATATCCTTGCAGGTCCCTCTGGTGTAATAGCAAGACAGCAGACCCATGCTGGTGAGTGGTCTACATTTAATATAGCATATAACATGTGCATGTCATAGGAGAGTTGTAGGCCATATACACATGTTAAACACCTACACATAGTGCATGCTCTGCATGTTCTCTGTGGGACTATGCACATCCCAGTAACATGAGTAGCTGCCTCAAACACATGCAATACACAGAGCATCCCAAACAATTGGGGTACATTGTAGTGGACATTGTATAGGCAGAGTCAATACAAATGCACACAACATACACCACTTTGTCATATGCAGTATGTGTTAATATGATACACATGGCGTATGTATACACCTGCTGTAAGGTCATACTCCAGTTTCCCAAATGTCATCAACACAGCACACATACTATACCTGAGGGGTAGAGGCCTATCATGGGGCAGTGTGCTATGCATCAACACACAACACAGTCATGTTAGGTAATGCTCCCTATTGAACACCTGACATGCCCATGTAACAACTGGCTGTGAAATGGTAAATGTAGCCTAAGTGGTGCAGGTCAGGTACAGCAAGATATTTGCCAGTGTGACATACATTAGTGGCCTTGAGTGACCACATGATGCTGCCTGATGTTGGCTCATGGTACTACTCTACATCCAGTTACAGTACCTACAGTACTACACATAGCATTCATTGTTATACACCTGACAGTTGTGTGCATCTGGCCATGGTATGTATACCTGTGAGTGATGGTGCACAGGACATTGGAAAGCATTTCAGACTTGCACTGCAATGTTGTGTCCATGTACACATTGTGTTCCAGGGTGAGGCCAATCATTGAACAACACACATGTGTCAACGACATGTATACTGTTATCAACAAGGACTCTCTACACTCGCACTGCATGCTGTTGAGCAACACACATCCTGCATGCTGACACATGTGATAGGACTCTTTGGCTTGTGATACTGTACTCCACCATCAACCACTAATGAATATGTTCCATACTGCTGTTGGTGTGTGTGTATGTGTCAACTTAACTGAGTAGTGTATCTGTGTGCATGTGTGCATGTGTTCATGTGTGAATGTTTGCATGTGTGCATGTGTGCATGTGTTCATGTGTGCATGTGTGCATGTGTGCATGTGTTCATGTGTACATGTGTGCATGTGTTCATGGGTGCATGTGTGCATGTGTGTATGTGTGCATGTGTGCATGTGTTCATGTGTGCATGTGTGCATGTCTGCATGTGTGCATGTGTGCTAACATCCTGTACAGATGGTAAAGTGTGTTTCCTGTCTTCCTCTCACAGGTGCTGAGGTATTGTTGGATGAGTGCAGCAGGGAACCTGAAGTCACTGCCACAAATAGTGAACATGATGATGCATGTGTTGTGGCACAGGCAGGTTTGACAGGGTCTGTTATTGGTCCGCCAATCGACAGTACACAGCTTTCCACCCCATCTATGTGCACATACATACTGCCAATACATCCCTCAACACTAATGGCCTTAGGTGAGGAAAAGCATACGGTTGGCATTGACCAGGACAGTGTGGTATCTATGGCATATGCAACCCCACACAGCAGCCATGCCCAGACACCCGAAACAGTACCACATAGGCATATGTCCAGGGGTTCTCGTGGGAGCACCGCTGGTTGTAATGCCCCTGGCAGACGTGCCAGCACAGGTCTCACAACCTCAGGTATGTTCCGGGCTGTAATGCAAGCACAGGCACGTATGGAACAGTACATCAGGCAGGGACTAAGGGCGCAGAGGGCTCATAACACCGCTATCAATGACAGTATCCGTGACCTTGCAGGTGCCATCCATAATTACACCGATGTCATTGATAGAAATTGGGGTGAGGCACTAGATGTCCTCCGCAATGTAATGTCCATGAGCCAGGACAGTGCAGGATGGCTGGGACATCGGCATGGACGTATGCCAGCAACATCATCAGCTGGCAGTCATCGCGGATGACACACAAATGCCAGCCACTCCCGTAGTGGCAGTACCAGCCACAGCAATGTTGTGGCTGGGCTGTCGGTAGACCGTCTGAGACGACCACGTGCACATGGCTCTGGCCAGTCCCAGCAGGGACATGGGTCCAGTCAACATCTCTCTGCCTCTGACGATAGTACCCAGTCTGGCTTAGTACCCGATACTGTCCGTGTCACCCCTGCCAGGGACAGGTACTGTGTCCATGGCCGGAGACAGTGATCTGTACAGCCTGGCAGGTACAGTCTGTGGCTCTCCCACAACTTCCCGTATTTGACAGCCACAAGGGGGAACTGTGTGCATGCAGACACACACACATAATACCAACACCTAGGGCTAACACATACACACACACATTACATCAACACTGACCCATACTGTACTGTTGTCCCTCACACACACACACACACACACACACACACACACACACACACACACACACACACACACACACACACACACACATACATGTCGATTGGATGGGTCATTGTCGGGCTCTGGCAAACCAATAACACATCCTGTGCATATGATGAAACTGTGCCACCTCCTGTCATCTGTGACATTGATGCAGGAACAGGCTAACATGGTGCTGATGCACAGGGTGACCTAATAGCAGTGTAGCAATGTTAGCATGTTGTCAACAGTAAAGTGTAATGATATCCTTGTAGGTATATCTGAGCAGGCATGATGCATCAAAGCTATGATTATCAATGTAGTATTGTTTACACCAGTGTTAATTCCAAACATGGATTGTCCGCCCATGTGCCACTTGGCTGATGTGTGTGGTACTGGCAGCATGTGTTGGTGAGTGGACGTTATGTGTGTGATGTGTGCAGTACAGATTTCAAGGTGTACATTTGTGAACATGGTGGAGGTGTACTGTCTGCATGTACATGCATGGTGGACACATGGGAAGGGTGACATGCCCTGTATTACACAGTGTTAACACTTCATATTTCCTATTGGTGTCCAGTATGCATTTTACTACACATATGTCACAGCTTGGGTACACATGTGTGTATGACATGGCTTGACACTATGCTGTGGGTGATACTGTTAATATCGGTCATTGGTTTGCATTCTGGTAGTGTACATAACCTCAACAGCCTGATTTTAACCAATCATTAGATGATGTCTTGACAACAGACACACAGCTGTAGGATACACAGTAGCATTTGAATCATTCTGGTACTGTACTATACCAGTTACCAGTGGTATTGACCACCACACATTCCCGTGACCACTCCTGTTTGGCATGTGGCCATCCTAGGTACAAGCAGACACACTAGGGATATGTCTGTCCACATCTGGTAATGCATACAGTGGCCTACAATGCATTCTCCGGATTAGACACTTATCCTCCACAAGGGTATCATACAGACAGATACCTGTTGACAAACCCATGCTGTGAAGCTATGAGCCAACTATAGCATAGTCATCCACATTTACTACATACAGTACCACATTGGTAGTAGCCCACAACATGTAGCAGGGGTACCGATGTGTACATACAGTCACATGTGATGTCATCTGTCCTATGATATTCACATTCCCAAAGGTATGCTGATGTCCCTCAGTGTATCACATAAGCAATAAGGGGTCTGTATGCATATCCACAGAGTTGTTGTACACCTATAACGAATGTCCATTATTGACAGACTGTGTTGTGTTTGAACATGTCTGAAATATGCCCCAGGCATAAACCCTCACTCACACTATTCTAAAGAAACTGTCATGTGTGTGTGTGACACAGATGACATAGGGCACAGATCACTACAGTGGCTGGACTTGTCACATACATACATATGTGACCTACGGTCTGAGAAGCAGCAGCACCAACTGTCAATGGTAACAGATGTATTCCTGCTGAAAGCAGGCTTCACACCTATGAAGTGATTGAGGTCACATGTACGTATATGTCTTGGCCACACAGTTACCAATTGAGGTCACATGCACATATGTGTATTTGTCACAAAGATATCTGAAGTGTACAATGCACATACTGTTGTTTTACTGATATGTCATACAGTAGTAAAAGCAAAACCCACGACACATTGATCAACAGTGTCACACACAAACACACTCAGCACATGAAGGATTCAAACCCCTACCTAACTCTGTTATGATACTAGAGAGATATGCATTACTGGGTGCTTTCATTTCTACTGCTGTATTTGTGGGATACTGACATCATCAAACCTGCCAAAGAGGAATTTACCTCTTTTAATGTGTTTTCACAGTCTCCAAAAAGGCCACTCCTCTCATAGGAAATGACACACACACATACACCCCCCACACAAACACTCAGCAATTGGAGAATTCAAACCCCTACCTAATTATGTTATGATACTAGAGAAATACATAGTACCACTATGCACTATATGCTTTACTAGGAGTGTTCATTTCCACTGCTGTATTTGTGGGATACTGACATCATCAGACTTGCCTAAGAGGAATTTACCTCTTTTAATGTGTTTTCACAGTCTCCAAAAAGGCCACTCCTCTCAAAGGAAATCACACACACAGCAATTGCAGGATTCAAACCCCTGCCTAACTATGTTATGATACTAGATAGATACACATTAACACGATGCGCTATATGCTTTATTGGGAGTTTTCTTTTCCACTACTATATTTGTGGGATACTGACATCATCAGACTTGCCAAACAGGAATTCACCTCTTTTAATGTGCTTTCACAGTCTCCAAAAAGGCTACTCCTCTCAGAGAAAATCACACACACACACATAGCAATTGCAAGATTGAAACCCCTACCTAACTATGTTATGATACTAGAGAGATACGCATTAACACGACGTGCTCTATGTTTTATTGGGAGCTTTTATTCCCACTGCTATATTTGTGGGATACTGACATCATCAGACTTGCCAAAGAGTAATTCACCTCTTTTAATGTGTTTTCACAGTCTCCAAACAGGCCAGTCTTCGCAGAGAAAATCACACACACACATAGCAGGATTCAAACCCCTATCTAACTATGCTATGATACTAGAGAGTTACGCATTAACATGACACGTTATATGCTTGACTGGGAGCTTTCATTTCCACTGCTGTATTTGTGGGATACTGACATCATCAGACTTGCAAAGAGGAATTCACCTCTTTTAATGTGTTTTCAGAGTCTCCAAAAAGGCCACTCCTCTCAAAGGAAATCACACACTCTCAGCAATTGCAGGATTCAAATCCCTATCTAACTATATTACGATACTAGAGAAATACGCATTAACACAACACGCTATATGCTTTACTAGGAATTTTCTTTTCCACTGCTGTATTTGTGGGATACTGACATCATCAGACTTGCCAAAGAGGAATTCACCTCTTTTAATGTGTTTTCACAGTCTACAAAAAGGCCACTCCTCTCAAAGGACATCACACACACACATACATGCATACACCCCCACATACACACACAAACTCAGCAATTGCAGGATTTAAATCCCTACCTAACTATGTTATGATATTAGAGAGATACACATTAACACGATGTGCTATATGCTTTACTGTGCGATTTCTATTCTCCTGCTATATTTGTAGGATGCTGACATCATCAGACTGGACATGGTAATGTGTGTGCACTTTGTTTTATGCAATCCTGGGAATGAACCATGTGGGTCAGTAGGTGTGAACAGCTTGAACAGGACTTCACGATTCTTAGCTTGTGTGATCTATCTGTGGACAAATTGCCATTCCTTCATATGACAATACATATTTATGCACAGGTTGTTGGTTTTGTGGATACGACATTTGTCTGGGATGTTGATAAAGGGCTATTCAAAGTCTATGTGGGACGTGTGTAGCTCCTTTCAGTGATGTATGTCCTGGGTGGCTTCCTTGACAACAGTCTAGCAGGTTTGGGAAACATCATCTGCCCATTAACATACCACAGTTGGTTGTGTTGTGTGTTTGTTGGCTTCCAATAGCTCTGTTTCTGACTGCAATCATGGTGGACTCCATGGCCTAGCAGTTCAGACTTCATAGGCTTATAGGACTATAGTTCCCTTGGTCTGTTGTGCACCAACATTTGTGGGGTGTGCCATATGTTGCTGTAACACATTCAACAGTTTAAGATCCTGTAGAGAGGGGGAGGCTCAACAGACTGTTCAGGTGTAGGGTCTGTTTGTTCTGTAGTTCACTTATGACACATATGGGGAAATAATGTTATCCAAGTGATGCCATTCATTCGGCTTTGGGAGGAGCTGTTTACCCATTCTACATGTGATATCTCCTGGTATGATGATAGGGCCTTTTGTCAGTGGGAGGTGGGTATATATGTATGGGCCTGTCTGACAGGATGTCGGCATTGTCAGTCAGGTACAGTTGACCCTGACTCAGGACATATATGAGTGTACATTGCTATTTATGACATAGCTGAATGAGGTATCATGGTTCTGTCTGTACTCCTCCACATATAATCTTTCCCAAACACCGACAAACCTGATCACTAAACCCCTGTTATACTCTTTTACACACTTAACACATTACTGATCCTTTGTGATCAGTCAACAGAGTATGTCATCATAATATCCTGGCATGTCCAAAGGTCGCTTTCGTGTGTACTCTCCAGTCCAGCTGGTGCATATTGGAATTTTGACACAATATTACAACTGCCTTATGTACACAGACAACCCTGTCCTCCTCCCAACAAACTCAAATATATGTGAGAGATGCAACTATATAGACAAACAGGAGGTTGAGCTCTCTCGACCCGTGACTGGCACAGTCTATCAGGTGGTGAAGGTAACCACACACATCACAAATCCAGTCTCACATAGACCTATAGTGACAGCAAATCAAATACATTACCACACAAAAACATACTCGGAGGCTCTAAATAAACTCTGCCTAAGCAGCAGGCACATCCAAAGCAGACACCCAAACAACTGCTACCCCACAACAATACCCACATATCACATAGTTCATAAAGTCAGTGTGCCACACAGTCACTGCCTTTAGGGCTAAACAACACACCTAATACACTTGTAATAGGTGACTCTTATTGTCAGACACACTGATGTCCCACTCACCAGGCTGAACAGAGAGAAGGTCACTTTGAGCTGTCTGTCGGGTGCCAGGATCTGCCACATAACACATGCACTCAGGTCACTCCAAAGCAAGCACAAATATGGCTCCATCATTGTCCATGCTGGCGTGAAAACCGTCAGACGTTCCACCCTGGACTACATGACAAGAGACATAGAGGAGCTCTCTGATCATGTAGCCCAGGCCAGTATGACCCTGACCTTGTGTAGCATCTTACCTTCACCAAGAATTATGTCACAGTATACAGACAAACTGATCACTTTTAACAGTTGGTTAACATATTGGTGTCATTCAAAGGGGATCCAGTGTCTGTCAGCCTGGGATGACATGCTCAACATGCCACGTAGCTTCGCTATGGACAGCTTGCACCTGTCACCCCTAGGATTTCAAATACTGGCTAAGGCTCTTGCCACCCCCATAGTGGCTTTTTTAAGCGAGGCTCAGAAGACAAACCCACCTCTATAGACGTTACAAGGTAAAAGAAACTAAGGGTAATGCTGCTCAACAACAGATGTCTAACCCTGAGAATGCGCGCACTCAGGACTCTCCTCAGTATGGAGACTGTCGATATCTGTGCAGTAACAGACACCTGGTTCAGGCTCCCAAAAGCACACCAGCACTACCAGGTTTTACTTCATACCATGCTTTTTGGACACAAGACTCAGACCGGCTAAACAAAAATAGGGGGAGTATCCATATACATCACACATACACACACCTCCAGGTTAGTAGCACTGAATGAATCATCGGAGACCATACATGTGCAGCTAACAGCGGCCCAAACTGCATTTCAGTTTGTAGACTGCTACAGACCACCATCCCAAACTCAGGAACACCACTTGGTATTCCTGGGAACACTGGAGAATATGAAGGTCTCTCCAAACACCATTATATTGGGTGACTTCAAATACACAAACATTGACTGGGAATACTACTCAAGCACCAACACCCTCACACAACAGTTGCTAGGATTTATAGACTGAAATGCTATGGCACAACTGGTCACCTCACCCACAAGGGGGAAAACATGTGGGACATGATCATCACCAACATGGGGACTCTATGTTCCACACCAGAGGTATACCCCTCATTGGTAAGGTCAGACCATACATTTATCTCACTGGACATACATATCCCATCCACACCCTCATCCTAGGTAATCTTGGTGAAGAACTTCTCAAAAGCAAACGTCACACTTCTACAAACCGAGGTGGTATCCGTCAATGACCCTGGGACAGTGGTAAATATGGCTCAGACCACTGAATCCTTTACAAACGCATTCTATGGACACCTACTAAAATGCATGGATCATGCTATCCCAAATAACAACTCACAAGACTCACTCCTCCAAAGGCAGGGGACCTGTCTGGTGGACCATGGCCATTACTAAGCTATACAACGAAAGGTGGAGGCTACTACATGATAGAGCACCATCACAAAAAGGGAAGGCATCTCTGATCAGTACTAGCCAAAAGCTATGATCACTCATTAATTCATCTAAGGCCTGCTTCTAATGGACACTTGCAACAGACACTAAGGACAATCACAAGGCCTTCTTTAGTTGTGTCGGGAACCAGGGTGGAAACTCCCAGATATGCTGTGAGTTACTGCATAATGACAAAACATACACTGAACCCACTGACATTGCCAACATCCTAGCAAACAGGTTCAGTGCAAATGTTTCCCCCCCATCCCCCCTAAAGTGCAAATGTCAATCCCAACAAGGTGTAGCCTCCCTGACCTCACAGATGAACAGGTGAGTGCTGCCCTCTCCAAAACAGAGAACACAGCATCAATGGGACCGGATGGTGTCCAGGCCTGCATCTTACATGAGCTTCATGATGAACTTAACACTCACATTAAGTCACTGTTCAATATCAGAGTTATTACAGGATATGTACCCAAGGAATGGCACACAGCAACAGTGTTCCTGCTCCACAGAGGTGGTGCCACAAGGGACCCTGGACAATATCACCCTATAAGCCTAACTAGCCTGGTCTGCAAAGCTATGGAGCATATCGTCATGGAACCAATACACATAGACATCAGGAACCTACAGACACTGGATCCTACACAATTCGGCTTTGTTGTGGGCAGATTTTAACTCTTGAACCTGTTCGACATCTTTAAACAGTTACCAGGTCAATGGACATAGAGAAAGTTGTCCACACAGCCTACCTGGATCTCGCAAAACAGTTCAACACAATACCCCCCTCGGGCATTATACATAAGCTCACCGGCTTCGATATAGACACATATGTCACAAGATGGATTGCTAACTGGATCATGGATAGCACCCACATGGTCAGTATTGCAGGTGCCATGTCTGACTATACACCAGTTACACATGGCATCCCACAAGGCTCAGTCCTGGGACCTCTCTTGTTCAGTATATATTTCTCAGATGTACAGGCTAACACAGGAGGAATATGGCTGACCATGTTTGCAGATGACTCAAACTAGGTACCATAATCAACTCTCCAGCTGGCACAAGCATCCTCAAAAAGGGTCTCACAGAGATGGATAACTGGTGCAAGAGCCATGGCCTACAGCGAATTGCCATTAAATGCATAGTCATCCCCTTTGGGAATAACAATGTGCCCACACATTACCACATAGGTGATAATCCATCACATATGGTGGGTGTTATTAGGGATATGGGGACATGAGTAGTTAGTACTCTCACCTTTGACAATCACATTGCCAATGTGGTTAGACAGACCTTCTATATAGCCCACCTTATCCCATAAGGTTTCATATCTAGATCAAGTGGGGTCATTGTGCCCCTATACTCATCAGGCCCATGTTTGGATACAATGCCAAATTTCGGATATACCTTACCTGACACCTGCAGAAACTGTAATGGCCACAAAAGTACCTCACCAAGTAGATCTAGAGACTCACACAGATGCCCTGCGCAGGTTGGCTATGGTAACCCCAGCTCTACTCAGTCACTTACTGTCTACTCAGATGTGATCTGTGCCTGTTGTTTAAAGCCATGTCCATCACAGAATTAATGGACAGGCTCCACCTCAGGATATCCATGTCGCGTAGAGCTATACGCTCTAGGGAAGGAAACATCAGCACTGATATTAATAGGACATGCTGGAGGGGCAGATTCCTATCCCAGAGGCTCTACTCACTCTGGAATGAGATCCCAGTCCCACATATGCAGCGACCCCCACTGACCACCTACAGGAGACATCTTGACAAGTGGATGGGTGATCGTATGTTTAGCCCTGGGATATCTTCTGGGTCCCTGCTACACAGAGGCACAATAAACTAAACATAAGTGGGCTATCTTGTGTGACCTACTATTCACAGGCACAGTCTACTAATCTAACAGGGTTGTGAAAGACAAACACACTTTGGCTAGACTTATACATGCCCTAGGGCAGATAACCTAGTATCAAGCTCTGAACCTATGATAATGTTCGGGATGCACATTGTTTATTGATGATACTGATTGCAGGTTTTGTTTCTTCTTTGCTTTCCCACTTTCTATGAACAACCTGAGTATCTGCAGAACATATTTGATTATGACAGGGTTCCACTATATTATATATGTGTCTGTTGCCATATAACTGTGTGCACAAGGCAGATTGGTGAATAGTGAGAGGTTCCTGGGTTAACACATGCAATTGCCGGATATGTGTGGCCCACTGCTGTACTCAGACATGGCCTAAGTGTGTGAGCATGCCCAGTTCAGCCTTTCAGAGTTTTGTTGCCTGACATTTGTCTCATTTATTCAAGTGTGTGAGCATGCCCAGTGTGACCTTTCAGTATGTTGTTGTCTGAGGTCCACTACATTTGTTGATGTGTGTGAACATTACCAATATTAACATTTATACTATACGTGTGTTGAAAATCAGGTTCTATTCTTACTGCAGGGCTCACCTTTGTGTCTTAACTCGACAGGGACTATGCTATGCCTGCCGGGTTTCCATGAGATACTTTGCATAGACTTTTCAACATTTCTTCATACAAGCTGACCACTGAAATACTGTCATGGTTTAGTGGTTCAGTACTATGACTATAGTGCAGTGTATCCTGGGTTCGAGGACTGTCACTGCTTCATATTTTCATACTGGGCAGAACAGACTGCTTCAGGAACAGTGAAGCAAATATGACCATGTTTACCTGCTTTTGCTGAACTATGCCCAGCTTTGACCAAACTTGCATAACATTGCTCAATGTTAACCAACATTGCTGAATGGTGCCCAACATTGCTCAGCATTGTCAGAAGTTGTGCTACTTAGTGTGCGCAATTTTGTTTACATATACTAAATAGTGGTAAGAGCTGTTTATCACTGCTTTATATTGCTTAACACATGGCAATCATGCCTTAGGTGGTGCTGCAGGGCTGCCTATGTCAGATGCACATATTACACTCCCTATACATGTTTGTTAACGGGTAGTGTCAAGTTAGACATCCCTTTTACTATACGTGTGAGTCAGAGAGAGGTATCATTTCCAGGGTTCCTACTGAGCCAGTGTATATACTATGCGTTGTCTCTTTGCCAAGGCCAAAGCATACTGGGCATGCCTCCTTCTGCCTACTGGGGCAGGCACAGGTTGTTCCTTCTCCGAGTCATGCTCTGCCTGTGATGGCCTTGGCAATGGTGTGGGGCTGTTTGGCCCGGCCCTATGCTACTCCTGCTGCAGCTATTTTTGCAGGATCATATTATGTAGCATAGCACATACCATGCCTATTTGGGTACATGTAGTTGGTGAGTACTGCAAGGCTCCACCAGATGTGTCCAGGCACTGGAACTGTGACTTGAGCAGCCCAAACACACGCTCGATTACATTTCATCTTTGTGCGTGTGCTTCATTATGGCGTTCCTGTTCAGGTCTGTGTGCATTTCTGATGGGTGTCATCAGCCATGGCTAGAGTGCATATCCAGCATCGCCCACTAGGTGACCATGAGGGATGTCCCCATTGACAAATGTCTGGTACAGCTGTGTCAAATGCCAGATATGGGAGTCATGGTAGCTTCCAGGCAGCCAGCACACACATTCATGATTATGCCCTGGGCATCACACACACAACCTGGCAGTTGATGGAGGGGAAGCCCTTGCGGTTATAGTAGACCCTACCCCGCTCACCAGATGGTGCTTTGATGTGGATGTGCGTGCAGTCTATTGCACCCACTACCTCAGGGTACTCCGCTATTTGCTGGAAGAGACGCATATTGCTGGCCAATACCTCATGGGAATTGGGGAAATATACATGATTACTGACATGTGCTGACATGGCATTCAGGAACTGGTGCAGTACCCTGGATGCTGATGCCTGTGAAATCCCCATCATATCACCAGTTGGTCTCTGGAAGGTACCTTTTGCTAGTATTCTTAGGACAACACATACCTTGGTTTCCACTGAGATGGGTTCCTCTCTGTTGGTTCTGTGTGTGAGGCATGGCCGGCACAGCTCAACAATTTGCTGCATGAGGTCTCTGTCCACTCTATAGCACTCCACTATCTCCAGCTCATGTAGCCCCTGGTAGGTTACCCTGGGCCTGTACACTCTTCTCAGTCTCCTCATTGTGGGTTGCTCAGCAGCATTCACATTGTCACCACCCTCAGCATGTTGCATATGTCGCCTTATAACAGCAATGGCAGCCCCTAACATTTCTTTGTCTCAGTAAAGCTTTTTCAGTTTTCACTTCTATTAGCTTACTGCAGTGTTGCAGTGTCTCTGAGGAAAACATAGTGGAAAGTTGTTTGCTGAGTTTTACGTGCTGGGCTGGGCTAGGGTACTGCCTGTGTAATTGACTGATTCTGATTGTTTTCACCGGCTAGCTCTGCTAGTACTCCCTGGTTAACTTCCTACTATTTGTTGTGCTTCCTTTTCTGTTTCCTCAGGGGGGCAGCGCCGCTCACACAAGTGCAAACATGCGCACACCAGCTCACACGCACGCACACATGCTTACACGGACTAAAACTTGCTTATTCTTGCTAAAACTCACACACACCGGCGCAAACGTGCTTACACGGGTTTCAACAACCTTACACTTGCTTACTCTCACTTAAATGTGCGCACACAGGCTTACTCAGTTTTACAGGTGCGCACACACGCACACACACATTGCAGGCACTTCTACAAGAAACTTTAGTGTTGTTCACGGCATACACCTTCAATTTCTTACCTTTAGCTAGGGTACCTGTTGACACACCTCTTCCAGTGATGAGTGACTGACAGCAGACACATGCCACTCTACTCCAATGAGCTTTACTTCTTTCAGACACACCCCCCTCATGATGTCACCTATCTTCTGCTCTGATATTCCCCTTATCCTACTCCTACACTCTACCGACTGTGCTCTTTTTCTATGTAAACTTGGGATTCACTATCCTTACCCTCATTTGCATAGGATTGCCTACTAATGCTTGGTTACATCTCTTAGACTGAGCTTTCCCCCTTAGCAACCTCTACTCAGTAGCCATGTTGTCTTCGAACTGATTTCCCTTGCATTGTATATTAGGGATTACTATAAAATCCACATTTGTGGATTTTAATTATTGGTTTTCTTGTTTTAGAGTGCAGCGCGTTTGCACGGCGTTGCGCTATGCTTAAACATCAGCGATGGGGGTAAAAGAAATATTTTATTTTAATTTTGCATCGGTGAACATTGCCAATGGCCATATTTTTGGCCATTGGCATGCTTCCTCAACTGGATGCATCCTTTTTTGGAGCTGTCACGGCTCCGTTTTGCTATTTGCAGAACCGTACTCAGTTGTCAACGGAGTACATTTCTGCAAATAACACTACTCTTACTCGGACAGGTTAGGGTTTCCCGAATCGCAAATTTACCTCATTTGCATACCTTTCAGCAGCAAATTAGGTCATTTGCATAACCTAGCCCTGTCCGTGTAAGAGGAGTTTTAGGAGCTCTCTTGCACGCCCCTGACGGCTGTTCCTGGATCGCTCGGTAGACATGTTGGCTGCATGGAGTCTTACTCTACTCTTAGACTCTGTGCAAGCCTTCATGAATCTGGCCCATTATTTTATTCACTCCAATCTAGTCTGTACATAAAAATGTTTGATTGCATTTTATTCAGAATTTTACTGCATTCACATTACAAAGTTTTTCTAAATAGAAAATGATCACTTTTTAACACAATTTATTTCCTCAAAATCATTAAAGGACTTCAGATCAGATGATATGGTTGCATAATAAAATAATATACCCTTGTGTTGCCTTATAAAGGGGTAACCACTATTTTTCATATCAACTGCACTTCCATTCAAAATTTATAAATCATAAGTTATTAATGTATGCAATCTAACTTCTTGCACATTAGATCTATCTTTTGATTTTCTGACTAACATATCCTTATAACATTGACATATAGTATGACATTCTTTTGTTTAGATTTCCACATAAATCATTTTTTCTCTCTAATGTCTTCTATATACTGATAATTCCTTCCCAAACTTGTTTAGAAATAGGGATGTAACAATTTTTCCTTATTTTATCAGTCATGATAAGAGTTTATGAAAATTTGTAATGTGTGTATGGCTACGACCTGGCGTAAATCCCTTACATGTTATTTTTCTTAGGCAATTGTGTGAGATTAGCTGAACATCTTTTTCAAGTATTTTGATAAATGGGAGAGAATGCCTGTATTGCTACCTCAAACATTTTGCCACCTTTATGCAGAGGAATAAAATATGATGGATTTCAGCGTCTGAAGCTTTTATTATCATTACAGAGAATGACTCATAAGTATAGATAATTGGTATGCAATGGCTTCTGCAGCTTTCTTTTGAGATTTGCTATTCTTTTTTGAGATCCTGAGGTAGGCTTTAATATTTTCATTTGCAAGAGTGTTGGGTAAATATGTTTTTTTTAACCTTGCTGCTTAGAGAAAAGGCAGGGATGGTACTCCTGCCTAGTCAGAATGTCTAACTTTCATATCAAAAAGAAACAGAAAATGAAACATTTTTCTGTGCAGTACAGTTTCACTAGACAGGAGTAGTATATTACGTCTGGCTCAGAGTTTTGTACAAGCTATTGACCCTTCTTATCAGGTGTTTTATAGTAAGAGAAAAAGGGGATTACTCTTTTAATGAAGAGATTCAAGAAACTGAAGCTGGAGAGAAATGTGATAGGACAATGTCTCCCCAGATATCTGACCAGAATGAGCCAGTGTTTTCAGTGAGTACTACAGAAAATACTTTGAATTGTTACAAATGGAATTCTTAGAGTCTCCTATCACACCACTACTCCTAGTATTGAAGGATGTATTTGTCACAGCCTGTGCTTTCCCTGATAGCCAACCTGCTGCACCTAAGAAAGCAGATAGAATGTACAGAGTTATCCAGCTAATCAAATTTCTCAACAGTCATCCCAGACCTGACCCATCAGCTATAGCTTTAGTTAATCCAGCTGCTGCCAAGCTTTTTGTTAATTCTAATCCTTCTCCTTCTAGCAAGGATGGTAAAATAAATGATACGTTTGGGGGGAAAGTGTATGGTTCTGCAACATTAACTTTTAGGATTTTGAATTGTTAGGCTTATGTGAAAGTTTGATTTGACTAGTTGTGAAAATATCAGGAATGTTGCATCTGCAGTTCCTTCTTGTGAAGAAAAGTCTGCTTTGTGTGGCTTAGTTTCTTCTCTTTCTCGGGTCACTACTCATTGTTTACGTGCGTTTATGACTCTGTACATACTAGATCCAGGACTGCTGCCACTGGTACTATATTGTGCAGGTTTACCTTGCTGCATTCTCAGAAAGTCCCAGAGGATATAAAAAATGAGATTTTAAATTCACCTTTGGATAAAGATTTAGTTTTTGGACCATCTGCTATAGTGGCTATCAAAAATATAATGAGAGGGATACGCTGATACAAGGAATTTGCCAGATTTTTCAGCTGTCTTCCACATTATCCAACAGATTTTCTGCTCTCTTGTTGAAATTTGTCAAGAAAAAAAAAAAAAACAAGTCTCAAAGTATCAGCAAAATGCTGGTAAACCAACATTTAAAAAGCAATGCTGGGTAAGTTCTAAAAAGAAAATATGGATCCCCTGAACAAACAACGTTCAAATAAGTCAGAATGAGTATGTAAGGAGCCTTGTTCCCCCACCCATGGCAATACCTTATCCCTTCCAAAAAATCTGAATCTCCTTTTTGCTCTCTTTGGCAATAGATACTTTTAAACAAATGAGTTCTGAGACTGATTGAGCATGGTTACAGATGGCAGTGGGACATTAACTCTCCTTTCCAGGGAATTCTTCCATATCCACCAGACCAAACCACTCTGTTCCCTCTTGTCCTATAGCACATGATTTGTCAGTGGGTGATATAAGCATTTCCTCCTCCCCAGTTGGCAAGAGTATCTTATTCATGAATGTTTATGGTACCAAATAAAGAAAATGTCTGGAGACCAGTTCTGGACCTTTCTTTCCAAAACCAGTATGTGATAGTGCCCAAGACTAAAATGCTTTTGCTTCACAAACATTTACCTCTTCTTACTCATTTTTTGGTAACTGTAAAAGATGCTGATCATTGCTTTCCTTTCCATCCAGACTTTAGATAATTATTAAGGTTTTATGTATCTGGATCACATTATTAGTTCTCTGTTCTACCTTTTGGGCAATCCACTACACAAAGAGTGATAACAAAGTATCTCTTTTCAGTTAGAGCCCATTGCAGGCTATAGGGTGTCCACATTCTTCCATATTTAGATGGATTGCTCATCTTTGCAGTGTCTTTTTCAAAGTGTAATAAATATATCAATTGGGTGAGAGATATCTTAAATAGGATGGGACTCCAAGAGTACATTCAAAAGCATTTTTAACTCAAATGAAAATGGAGTTCAAAATAGGGTAGACATAAAAGAAAAAGAGATATGGTTAAGAAGTAATAGGAATTATTTAGAGGTTCTGACAAAGGTTAAATTATTGCAGAATATGGGAATCTCACAGAACAAGAAAAGGTATAACTATACACCACTAAAAAGAAAATATGGGAGCATCTGAATAATGTACATTAGTTCAGAAAGACTACTGTGAAGTAACTCTTTTTTGATAATAACCTCAGAGCACAAAAACTTTTAGCACAACAGCTTAGGCAAAAGAAAGTAGAAAGGGTTATTGCCATACTTAGTAAGCCTATAACAAGAAAGATAACAAGGGATTTTGTAGAGATATTAGAGATATTTTGGAAAATTTATGAAAATTTGTATTAAGCAGAGTAATATGGAAATCAAAAAATAGTACAAATGGAAATATTTATGGAAGACTTAAGTATCCCAAGGTTAGAGGTAAATGATTCCCAACAACTAAAAGCTAAGATAGGAGGAGATGAGATAAAAATGGTGATGTATAATCAAGCTGTGGGAAAGTCTCCAGGAACAGTTGGTATTCCTGTGGAAGTTTGGAAATTGGAGGGAAAAAAGTGATAAATATCTGGAAGGTTTTGGGTAACATTATTTTAAAAGGAGGGGAAGCACCAATATCTTGGAAGAAAGCCAAGGCGGCTGTAGTACCTAATGATGGTAAATACCCATCGGCCCCAGCTTTGTATAGACCCATTTCAATTTTAAACCGTGATTATAAAGTGTTTATGTCTTTACAGGCTAAAAGAAGGCAAAGGTGTTGCCAAACATTGAAGGATATAAAGTAGATTACTGAAGTTTGTGGAGGGGAGGCAAACATTTGACTTTAATAGATAAATGAAGATTAATAGAACAATGATGATCCAGAGAGAAGCAGAAAGTAAGAAAATACTGCTGTAGTTGGTGGGTTTTGATGCAGATAAAACATTCAACAGAGTATCCTGGGATTTAATGACAAAGACAATTAAAACATTTGGAAAGTCTTGATAAAATAGTAAAGCTAATTAGGAGGATATCTGAAAGATCAGGGACTAGAATTAAAGTGGGAAAGCTCCTCTCTGATAAGTTGTGCCTGAACAGAGGAACCAGGCAGGGGTGCTCTCGTTTCTCTTTGTTATTTGCCTTTTAGTTAGAGTCATTGACAAAGAAAATAAAAGAAGCTGAAATCAATAAAAGTTGGCTTTATTTGCAGATGATTTTATTTCAAAGGAATTTATCTTGGAGGGGAAGAGGGCAAGGGTTAAGTGGGATAAGCTGATCCTTCCAAAAGAACAAGATGGGTTAGGATTACCTGATTTGAACTGATATTTTAGAGCTATATATGTAAGAGTCAAAAACGTAACACAAGCAGAAAGTTATCATTCAGAGTGGAAAGGGATGCTGATGAAGCATGGGGGAAATTCAAGAAAAAAGGAGAGAATGTGATTTTGTATGCAGATCTTTGAGGAGAATAACAACAGCCATACAGAATATTATATATTATATTTATAAAGTAGCAGAAACTATATTAAGAACTAAACCAATAGGGATGACTGTAAGTAGGGGTACAGAGAATAGGCAGGAAGAGGTTGGAATTTACTGGAGAAAATTGACAAAGGAACCTAGGTATTGGAAGCAACTAGACAGGGAAAGATAATGAAATGGGATGATGCCAATAAGACATTTGGACTGTAGGCTAGAGACTGCCTTCCCTACCAGGGACTGATATCAGGGTATAAGCAAAGAGAAAGAGATGAGAGAATCCTAAGTGAAAGACCTGTTCTGGCCGTGTTTTTAGTTGAAGCTAGAATGGAAGCTGCTATTAAAAAAGATCATTTGTAGAGCATATAAAATATTGCATGATAATTATAAGAATCCATTAGGGGAGGTAGAAAAGATTGGGAAGATAGATTGAATAAGCACTTTACAATGTAACAATGGGAGGATATATGTATGGTTCCTAAGTATGCAACAAAGTCTAGAAGGTTTAGGATTTTTACTTATAAGTGTTTGTATAGGTATTTTTATACCCCACATAGACTCCAAAGAATTTTTCCTTGGGTAGCTGGTAAATGTTGGAAGGGTAATAGGGAATAAATAGGTTATTGGGGGCATATGTTTTGGGAGTGTAGTGAATTGGCAAATTAAAAAAAAAAATCCCTACTGAGTACTCTGTATCAAAAATTGGGTGAGCAAATGGGGGGTGGGGTAACTGGTGGCCGCCAAAAAAAGCAATTGCTAGAAAATGGAAAAGTCTAAGTCAATTGTATTTGAAGTACTGAATATTATAACAAAGGTAAAAAAACTGGAAGCTGGATCTTTTGAAATGGGAAGGAGCAAATTACATAGAAATAAATAGAAAGTATGGGAACAATACATGAAGAATAATGATGTGGAAGAGGAATGAGGTTTAAAAGAAGGCAGGAAATCAGCAATTTATGTAATATTGGACTGATAATAGTTATAAAAAAGAACATACATAATGTATAATGTATGTAACTATAAACATGTTAATATGGTTTGTTTTCTTTTATATTAATGTATGTTTGCCATAAGTGATAACTTAATAAGGTGCTAAAGATGTATTTTAACTCCATTACACAGGATTATGTTTCTGCTGTATTTGAAAGATACCTCAGTAAAAGTACTTTTCTATGACAGGAAAAATAGACCTATATGTAGATCTACTGCAGGAGTTTTCCACTAAGACTTCAGTCACTGCAAAGAAATATTTCAAGGTTCTGTGTCTCATGGCATTTATGATTCTCCTACTGCTTCTGGTAAGACTCCACATGAGAAAGAAACAATGATATCTGATATCTCTTTAGCCCCAGCATCAACACATAATGTATGTTCAGATTCAGTTCGAATATTTGTGAAAAGATAAATAACTTGGTGAAGAAATCAAATATCCCTGAATCCAGGTTTCCCTTTCTCCCCTCCTGTTCCAAAGCAGTCAGTCAACAGAGACCCCTCAGAATTTGCTTGGGGAACAATCTCATGGGGGATAAAAGTGGGAAGTGTCTGGGACAACAGAAAACAGACAATAACACACATATAAATAAGATGTTTGCCCTTATCAAGGCACTTAACTCTCTGAATCACCTCTTGCCCCCAAGACCACTTCAAGTTGTTATGAATAATACCACAGTGATGTGGTACATAAGCAAGCAAAGGGAACCAGATCTTACCCCATATGTAGTCTAGCCATGTTATCATGAGATATAGCTTTACAGCACAATCTCACTTTACAGGCTTCCTGCATTCAGTTACAGCATCCTGTTACAGCAAAACTGTGTGGCAGACAAGCTTAGCAGGACAAAATCAGACTCTCATGAATGGAAACTAGATCAGGGTGTCTTCCAAGATTTGATCCATCTGTTGGCTTTTCCTCAAGTAGACCTTATTGTCAACTCTTTAAGCAATCAACTGCAAAATTTTGCTCCATCACTCCATGCAAGACGTTTTGAAAGACATATCCCTTTTTTTTCAAACTTTCCTGCATGTTTTCCCACCCTTTCCATTGATATCTCAGTTACTTCTGAAGATTCAGAAGGAATACCCCAAGATCACTGTGGTGACTCCCTTCTGGTCCAGGCAACAGTGGTTTTCCCTTCCTTTTGAACTGGCCAGGGCCAATTACAACAAGGTTCCTCATAGACTGGATCTACTTACACAAGCACAGAAGTGCTTGATACATCCCAACCCCAAACAACTTCAGCTGACCACCTGAATGATAGGGTCTTAATACCTTTTAGGCGACTGTTTACAAAGGACATGCAGCAGGTACTAATGGAAGAAAGAAAGCCTGCTTTTATAAAAGCATATATGAACAAGTTGAAAAGATTTTCTAGTTAATGCCAACACATAACCAGCCCCCATTCAGGGATAGTGTTTCTTTGGTTTTACAATATTTGTGTGAGTTGCTTTCCTATGACCTGTCTTACTCCTCTATCAAGATCAATTTGTTGGCCATTTCAGAAAATCTGCCCACAGATACCCTTTATTTAAGGCATTCCCATATCAAAATGTTTTTGAAAGGGGTATTGTATGAGACACCCCGAAGAAAATCAGTGCTTTCTCCTTGGAATCTTAATTTTATTTTAGAGAAACTAAAACTTGTTTCATTTGAACCAGCTCATCTTAACAGGGAAAACAGGTTTACTGGTTGCTCTGATCTTACAAGAAGAGTATCAAGCTCCTACAGTGGGCCGACTTTATGTCATTTTCAACAGTGACAAGATTTCCTTGAGAGCTAATCATTATTTTAGTTTATGTCTGCAGTGGTTTCTGAGTTTACTTTAAACCAAACTATCCATTTTCCTGTTTTCTTCCCTGAACCCCAGAATAAGGGAGAAAGGATACTTCATTTCTTGAATGTCCATCTGAGGTAATATCTTGACAGAACTAAATCATTCAGAATTCCTGATCAGTTATTCCGGACAGCTTGTGGCAAAGCTGACTATTTCTAGATGGTTGACTGAAGCTATTACCTTTTTGTTATTCCCACTACAGCAAAACTATTTCAGGCAGGGCCAAGGCACATTCTGCCAGGATCTTGGTTTCCTCTTTGGCTTTGTGGAAAGAGTTGCACTCTAGAAGCATTCTAGTAGCAGCAACTTGGTCCTCTGTACATTTACAAAGCACTACAAGTTAGATTCCTTCTCCAGGTGTAGGTCAGGCTTTACTAGGACTATTCTCCAGGTGTACCTGGACCCACCTGCCAGATTTTCTAAACCATGGTAATCTATCCATATAGATTAGACCACTGCAGAAGTGACAAATATGAAGAACATAGTACAGTTGTGTAAGTAAACTTAACATAACTGATGCTGGAATAATTTCTGTTGCAATAGCCAGACCATTCCCTTGTTTTTCAGTGTGGTTTTTATGCCAGTGTCTGGATATTTGTTTTTGTTGTTCCTAGCAATGTCCTCTCAGTACTTAGCCTATCTCTCTTAGTTAGTATTCAAACAATGAAGGGATTGGTACTGAAAACTGTCTTTTTAGTCAGCTCAGCTCAAGCTGAATAACTGTTTGGGTGAGTGGAAGGTACCCTGAAGCTTTTAAAGCTGACCAGCTGTTGTATCCTAAGCAGGATATATGGAACCCATATATCTTAGGCTGCTGCAGCAGTGATTATTCAAACATCTACTGTTATGGTAAGTTTAGTTATGCAACAATAATTGTGTATGGAAAAATGGTTTTCAATCTAAAAGACAGACTCTAAGCTTTCTGCTAAATCTTTGATAGATTTATATGAAAGACACATTTTTGTATTAAATAAAGCCATGAATTAGAGTTCATAAGATAAGCAATTTTGTATTCCATCCTATGTTCCCTGAACTTGTATCAACCTCATATACAGAATAAGAAGCCTTAAAACTTAGGAAATGCTGGAGAGACATGCAAGATTATCAGAATGATGTTTTTTTCTTAGAAACAATGGAAACAAAGTGTAATGAGAATACTTATGTTGGGAACAGGAAGAGACTCAAAAGGATGACCAATAATGCTAGGTCTCCTAAATTAATTTTATGGAGCTCAGACACTACTTTTGATTCATTTGGGTCTTCTAATACCGATTCTGAATCACCTGATTTTTTTGCCTATGTCCCAATGTCCTGTAGTAGATAAGGTCCCTTTAGGAGCAAATGGGGGTGGGGCCACAGGAGGCATCAAAAACAGTGACAAATTCTGAACTTTTTCTTGGAAAAATATAGAACAAGTTGATGTTGAAACATTTGTGGATATTTCAAAATAGTTAAATACTAATGTAATTTCTTTATTAAATAAATGGCTTAAATTTGTTCCCTTTTTCAAAGTTTCAAGCAGCCATGAATGTTAAGCCATTCTGTAAAATCTAAATTTGAAATTTTGGCACCATAATACGAACACAGGGCAGAATAATGATCCATATATTGCATTTAACTTAAAATTATCTGATTTCCAGCCTCCATACTACCCAGCTGTGAAAGTCTTTGAACAAGTCAAAGGAAAGCACAATAATCAAAGTGACTGAAAGTCTTTGAAGAGTCCTTGATAAAGGAGTACGCAATAATCAAACTGACTCCTTTAAAAACAATGGTATCAATTTGATGAGAGAACAAAAAGAGATGTTAGATGACTAGAGCTATGATGATTCCATAGTTTTAACATCTGCTGATAAAACAGGTGCAGTGTTGGTTTGGGACAGAGCTGATTACATTGTTTAAGCCATTAGACAATTAAATAATAAAAACATTCTGCACAAAGTTATCCAAGATTCTTATACTGATTTTAGAACATGGATAATTAGGTTCTTAGGAGACTCTACACAGAATAAAACCATTCCCATGCCCTTAAGAAATTACTGTCAGCCAGATTCAATAAAGCCTACATGGTCCATTTACACCATCTGCACATCACAGCAGCTCACCGTTTTGGATTCAATAAGAGACACTGTCGCTAAACAAGGTAAATACCGTGGCATATTAATTGTAACATAAGCAGTTGAATTGTGTGCTAATCAACCAATCCAACATGGAGGAGCTATTCAACAAGCTATAAAGCAACTGTGTAGACGCAATGCTGGTTTTCCCTGTGAGTTCCAAAACCTGTTGGAATACAGCCTCAGAAACTAAGCTACATGAAAATAATATGTTAGAGACTACTGTTGCTTTAATTCATTTGTACGTGCGACAGGCTGAAGTCTATGCAGCTACTGCCACTAATAGACTAATACCAAGAAGGAGAAGAGTTTCCAGACCCCATTTAACTTATCACAACCTACATGATGTGGAAATTATACAGCACTACAAGATGGATAGAGACACACTACAGAAACTCTGCAACCTTTGTCATCCTCAACTCAGAGCCAGGGCAAACCTAGGGGAACCCATCCCAGTGGAGACAAAGGTATGTGTAGCACTTAGAATCTTAGCTACAGATACCATTCAGAGACCAATATGGAACATGTTGAGGGTGTCACGGGTATCATCATCCAGGATCCTCCATCAATTCCTGAATGATATGCATCAACATGCCAGTAACCACATTTATTTTCCCTGAGGATAGCCCCAGAAATATGCAGAAGTTCTACTGTGTAGCACACTACCCTGAAGTCCTGGGTGCCAGAGATTGCACACATATAGAAATTAAGACATTGCCCAGGGAACAGGGTGGGGTCTACATAAACTGGATGGGCTTCCATTCTATTAACTGCCAAGTTGTGTATAATGCCAATGGATTCTCTTGAATGTGTTTCCTGGCAACCCTGGCAGTTACCACATATCTGGTACATGTCCTAACTGTATCAGATGTTTGCTAGTGGGAATATACCACAGGGTCATTTACTGGGGATGCAGGTTATGCACTGTAACTGTGGCTGATGACATCCATCAGAAATGTACACACACTCACATTATGAATGCCATAATGAGGTACATGCACAAACCAGAATATCATAGAACATGGGTTTGGGCTGTTGAAGTAGCAGTTCTGGTGCCTAGACACATATGGGGGAGGCCTGCAGTACAATCCATGGACATGTACTGAAATGTTCACAGTATGTGCCGTGTTATACAACATAATCCTGAGAAAACAGCTTCAGCAGGATCAGCAAGAGGAAAGAGCACACATTCCACCACCAATGCCAAGGTCACCACAGCCACATGCAGATGAAGAGTCAGATGGGGAATCTCCAACTACGTTGGGTGTAGGCAGACGTAGGGGTGCTCAATATGCCCTTACATTGACTAAGAGACAGTGCATAGCACACTTATTCACCACATAAGGTTCTAAAAACTTCCTCCTACACACATACATGGATCTATTTCGACTTACTGAAATCTCACTTCCTTGAGCTTCATAATGATGAGACAAAGATTCCGAAGATGTAGTTTCACGAACACCTGGATCACTGTAAAATAACTCAGGGAAACAAGCCACTTGTTAAGCAACACTTCAGCAACAAACCAAAGTAAATCAAACCCACCCAAGTTGGGGGCTCTGCCCCCCACACCACCCCAACTAAATATACCAAATCAGAGATAATACTATATTGGAGAAAAGGACAAATTTCACCATGGTGGTCAAGTGTTTCGTTTCCCAGAGTTATTTTACCGTGATCCTGGTTTTCCTGAAACATCTTCAGCAATGTCGTGACATAATTATGAATTTTCATGAAGTGAGATTCCAGTAAGTAGAAGTAGATCCACATACACATATTAACATTGATACCATGCAACTCTCATAAACCTTTACCCCCCCCCCCCCCATGTATTGGCTGTGTACTGCTTTCATCAGACAGAGTCAGCCCTGAACTAAAAGTGTTGCAACTGTTTCAATTACAAGGTAAGTATTGAACCTGGAGTGCATTATGTAATAATATGAATGAGTGGTATATCTTTGTATTTCATTACTTGGTACTGTAAGCAAGTAAAAGGTGGGACATTTGTACAGAAATTACCTTAATATGTAACAGCAGAGACTTATTTGACTTATATGTGCCCATTATTAAGTAGTAGGTTTCAGGCATCAAAGATTCACTCAGGGGTACCTCTCAGAACAACTGATGATTATTGCATGCCCTCAGTTTAACACCATAAGTTTCTACTGCAAACTCATTAAAGAGAGAAGTTAGAAAGTAATGATACACATTGCAGTTTCAGACTTCACAACCCTCACAAAATCATTCACAATAAAGTTGGGAAATGTTGATGCTATCAACTGCTTAATTTTCTAAGGCCAATATAAGTCAAAGGTACAATTACTAGCTCAACATCACAAATGCAGATATGCTAAGCACTAATTCAGCTATACACCCTAAGCATCAGACACAAAGCTTATGTGTCCTTGAATCCAAAAGATACAAAACAGGGATATGACACAGTTATCATCAGTTGTACAGGGTGCTTTGTGTGTGTGTGAGTGGCGAGGAACAGGAAGCCTAGGCTGATACAAAAGATTGGCGAGTGTGTGTAAGTACAAAAGAGAAGCAGGGAGACACTTGGATAAACCAACACATGACCAGTGAGACAAAATGAGTTTTAAGCTGCACGGCTGAACCATGTAACTGTTGGATGTGTGTCTGAAGGGCCCTCCAGGTGAAATTGATGTGTGAGTGTCTGCATGAACACAGCCAAGCTCTGTGCTAGCTCTATGTGTTGGTATGTCAGGCAGTTGTGAGCTTTGCATGGTAGAGGTGGCAGTTCATCACTGTTGTCCCCAACCACGAGAACTGGCTCTGCCAGGAGTTTCACTGGCAAATCCATGGCCATGGTCAGATGCACTGCTGCCACCTGAATGTGACTGATGTCTGCTGGACAAGCTCCCTTCAAGCAGATGCAAAGACCATGACCCAATGGCCTGCCATGTCTGGGTGTGGACCATACCTCTCAACCTGAAAACATCAAAAGTCTGGACAAAGGCTCATGAAAAATAGGTACAACTGGCCAAAAAATCTGTACACTGATTAACATAACATTTGCATACCCATTCCAATGGAATTATGGGATACCAACTTTTAAATGCAAACTGGAGAAGAGACAAAATATGATCAGGAGTATGTCTCCAAGTATGTACAAGCACCAGAATGAAACATTTTGCCCTGTGATCTATTCCCTCACTCGTTTTAAGTGTACACAAGCCCCAAAATGAAACATGCCTCGGGATTCATGAAGCTTGCGCCAGGTGCAGGTGTAGTGTCGGCATTCTAACACCAAATATGGCCACCAAGCGATTCACGTACAAGCTGTTTCCACATGCACTACCTGCATATGCTATGCCCGCACAACTTGTATGCTAATTACCCCATGTGCAGCAGTGTAGCATGCAAAAGAAGGTATGTAGTGATTCAGGAAGTGGTGCAGGCATAGTGTAAGCATGCAGAAATGTAAACCATAGAAAATGGTTTACATTTTTGCAAACATAAAATCGGAGCCATGACAGCCGACCAAACACATGTATTACATTGTTAATATATGCCAATGGCTAAATATATAGCCATTGGCATAAAAAAATGTGCAAAATATAAAATTAACATTTAATATTTATAGTCGCACTATCGCGAAGTGGAAGCGCAGGGCAGCGGTGCGCAAAGGGGATCGCAAGGAATATATAAAAATATAGAATAAAACCGCAATGAAACACATATCACGATTTCCCCATAATAGTGAATGGCAGACATGCTAAACCATATTTATGGTGCAGGGGTTGCTAAGGGGCAGTGACAGTGTTATGCACAGTAGCTAGGAATTAGTAGGCAATGCCATGCAAATGAGAGGAGTAATAGTGAATCGCAGATTCCTTGCTGGTGTAAGGATGCACCTGACAGCGTAGCATTATAACACCGAGGTGTGCCCTTAAGATAAAGATGACATCAAGAGAGGAGTGTGTCGCCATTGCTGTAAGCCCATTGGAGCATTGCTAAACCTGTTTGCCCCTAGCTAGGCAAAGCTGCAGGATAGGGGTGTATCGAATTGGCCATAGCTATGCTTAGCTGAGACTACACAAGATAACCGAGTATGCATGTGAACGGAGATGAAAATGTGCATAAACCCGGTAAATGGCTATGTGTGGCACGTACTGCAGCTGAAACAGGAAGGATATAGGAAAGAAATAATGAAATGCTGCAGCAGTGAAATTGGAGTACAAATGACTAATTAACACCTAAGAGCCTACAGTGGGCCATTGACAACAGCTAACAAGGCTGCAAGCAGCTACCTGCAGAACAGGAAAGGGGAGGGGCTGTACTGCAAAGAAAACAGTAAAGTGTCAAAGCAGAACAAAGCCAATTTGCGGTATATCAGCTACAAGGCACATTTTGCCATGACTGGGTAGGGAAAGTACAAAACAAGAAAGACGGCAGGTGGATGCATGCCTGATAATGGGAGGGGGTTCCAGGTCTAAAAGTGAATTAAAGGGCAACAGATTAATTAAGGCAGGCAAGTAGATCTGCACAGTAAAGGCCCCACACTTGCAATACTCATTGCAAAACCCATAATTAAGACACGCTGCAGCTGGAATAGCTCATACACACCCACTGACATCAGCAGCATCCATAGCACAATACTATAAAGTGTGAAAGCACCTCACACACATTTGTGTATTCCCATACACTCTGTACCAGTGGTGTATACAGACAGGGAACTTTTATTATGTACATGTTAGGGGCTGCCATAGCTTTGAGCCACCAGCATGTGTTGGAGATTGAAGGTGGTGGGGAGGATGATGCACACGACCACCTCAGGCACCAGAGGAGGAGGAGAGTGTTTAGACCCAGGGTAGCCTACCAGGGGATACATGACCTGGAGATAGTAGAGTGTTACAGGGTGGACAGGGACATCCTACAGAAACTTGAGGAGCTGTGCCGGCCATGCCTCAGAGCCAGAACAAACAAAGGGGAACCCATCCATGTTGATACGAAGGTATGTGTAAGCCTGAGAATGCTAGCTACAGGTACCTTTCAAAGACCAATTCAGGATATCATGGGGATCTCACAGGCATCAGCATCCGGGGTACTACACCAGTTCCTGGATGCCATGTTACCACATGCCAATGAGCACATATACTTCCCCCGAATGCAGGAGTAGTTGTCCAGCAATATGCGTCTCTTCCACCATGTGGCAGAATACCCTGAGGTACTGGGTGCAATAGACTGCACGCACATATACATCAAGTCACCACCCGCTGAGCAGGGTAGGCGCTACATAAACCACAAGGGATACCCCTCCATCAACTGCCAGGTCATGTGCAATGCCCAGGGCATTATCATGGATGTGTGTGCTGGCAGCCCTTGAAGCTATCACAACTTCCACATCTGGCATGCCTCACAGCTGTATCGGTTATTTTCCGGGGGGGACATCCCAAATGGCCACCTGGTGGGGGATGTTGGCTATGCACGGGAACCATGGATGATGACTCCCATCAGAAATGCACACACACCAATGCAAGAACATCATAATGAGGCACACGCACAAACCAGAATCATCATAGATCATGTGTTTGGGATGCTGAAATCATGGTTCCATTGCTTGGACATATCTGGTGAAGCCTTGCAGTACTCTTCAGGCACATGTGCCCACATCTTCATAGTGTGTGCCATGCTACACAATATGGTCCTGCAGAAACAGCTGCAGCAGGGACAGAATGGTGAAGGCCCTCACAGCCCACCACCATTGCCAAGGGCCCCACAGGCACAGAGGTACTCAGACCATGAACACCCTGAGCCAGCCCCAGTAGGCAGACGGAGGCATGCTCAGTATGCCCATGCCTTGGCAAAGAGGGAATGTATAGCACACAACCTGACAGTGTAGGCACCTAGGGACTGACACCTTTCTTCACCTGCACACACAGTAAAAATGGATGGCACACACACATGACTACCTGTAAATTGTCATGTATAGGCAGTCTACTGTATGCCTCCAACATAGGCAGCCCTCAACTATTGCACACACAACTGCCATTGGCACAAGGTAAGTCAACACCTGAACAGTAAATTAAGCTATCAGCATATACAGATACTGTATGTATAGCTTCATAGGTAGGTACCTGGCCAACTGCCAGAGGCCATTCATAAGCCCAGACAAAATCTGTCAGCTATTGCCACCCCACTGATTCATTAACTGTCCCTCTGTGAGCAGAGCCAATGGTGGGATCCCTGGGGTGCACCTACTGTTCCCCATCCACTCTTCAAGGTATCTCTTGCAGACTGTTAGTGAGGGGCTCTGTATAATGTAGTTAGGGATGTTGTTCCAAAGTATGGGGAGTGTCTGTGACAGGAAGCTGTCCCTCCAGCATCTTCCAGTTATTGTTGTGGCAAGGTTCAGCTCACTACAGTGTGTGGCTCACTGTGACATGGATTTCCATAGTTGGAGCATATCCATCAAGCCTGAGTTCGACATGGCTGTGTTGGCCAGCGGAGATCATCTCTGGGTAAATGAGATGCCACTGAGTAAAGCAGGAGTTTATTCAGTCTGGCTGCATAGGCCATATGTTGGAGGCCAGCATTCACCTTGGTGAGGTATATTTGTGGACCTCCCAGCTGTTGGAAGTTTCTTCTGAGGTACATCCAGCATGGGTTATTATACCCTATGATGGGACTGATGAGTGATGAGTAAAGGCACTATAACCCCAGTATGTCTAAATCGGAATCCTTTAGTAATCAGATGGCCTACATAGAAGGATGTCCTAACTACTGTGGAGATATGATTGTCAACGGGGAGATCACTATCTACCTTAGTCCCCAAATACCCCATTACCTCATCTGTATTAAAGTGGCTGCCACTTATGTGTTAATATGTGGGTGCCAATTCCACAATGAAATGACCATGCAGTTAGTGGCACTTGGCTGGAGGCCATGATGTTGACACCCTGTGATGTTCTCTGCGAGGCCCCTTGAGGGGTGTCTGTGTCAGCTGGACTATCAGTCATGGCTCCCAGTTCGCAGTCATTGCCAAACATGGTCTGCTGTAGTCCACCTGTGTTTGCCTGTACCTCTGAGACATATATGTCAAACAGTAGGGCTCCCACGACTGAGTCCTGTGGGACACCAATCGTGACTGGTCAAGAGTTGGACTTGGAGACCACTAGTCGTACCATGTGTGTTCTGTGTGTAAGCCTATTGGCAATCCAACCTGTGATGTATGGGTGTATGTACAGGTTGGTGTGTTTATCAATAATACCTGAGTGGGGCATAGTGTAAAAAGCCTTGGCGAGGTCCAGATAGTATGTGTGAACCACCTCCCCATCATCTAATGTCTTGGTGACTGTATGTAAGACATCAAACAGGTTCAGTAGGCATGAAATGCACTCAGCCAAGCTAACCTGGGTTGGGTCACGCCTTCAGAGGTTACCAATGTCTTTGTTATTGAGTGCCATGAGGATGTGAACCATACGATTGCAGACCAGACTAGTCAGGCTTATGCAGTGGTAGTTACCATGGTAAGTTGTAATTCCACAGTGATGGAGTGGAATAACTGTTGCCACATGCCATTGTATGGGCATGTAGCCTGTGGAGAGGCTGAGGTAGGAAAGCTTAATTAGGTGGGGGGCAGGTTGTCTTGTATAGTTTGCAAGATGCAGTCTGGGACAACATCTGCCTCCATTGATGCTGTGTTCTGCTGTTAGAGAGGGCCATTTCCACCTGTGTGTCTCTGATGTGTGGGATACTGTACCTTTCGGGTAGTGTTGTGAGCTCTTTAGGGGGTGAAGTATGCACTGAATGTATCTGCAACAATGTTGGCAATATCAGTAAGGTCAGCATATTTTGTGCAATATTTCACTGGCACAGTGCAAATCTGTGTGTCACCACGTATATCCTTGACATAGCCAAAGAAGGCTTTGTGGTTATCTTTCAAATCCTTGCGTATTCTCCTGCTGATGTTAGCCTTGGGTGATGTCAGGAGGGACCTACGTATCATACTAATAGTGGTCACGGATGTCTGCCCTTTATGGGATTTGCTATTTGTCTGGAACACTGTCCTACTTCTGTCGTATAGCCTGCTTATTGCAGAGGTCCACCAGACCAGCGTCCTTGTCTTGGAGGAGTAAATCTTGGTTTACCAGTGATGGCACGATCCATATATCTGTGTAGTTGCTTATAGACTGCATTTGTAAATCTGTCTGTATCTTGAGCAGTGTTTCCCCTTAGTGTGGGGGCTGTGAAACCCCTCACCCCTGTCACTAGTAGTGTAAATTTAGCTGTAGCAAAGATATACACTGTGGTATCCATGGGTAGGGGAGATGCTTGGTTGTGGAAACAGTGAATAGTTCATGGTCAGCTCTAACAGTGACTGGTTAACCTCCACTGTGGTGCACCTGTTGCCCATGTTGGTGATGACCACTTCTAGTTGTTTCCACCCCACGTTAGGGAGGTTACCACCTCATACAGGGCATATGAGATGATAAATTCCAGGAAGCGCTGGGCCTGGAAGTGAGTACCGGAGTAAGTTTCCAGGTTAATGTAGGTTGTCCTATTTCAACACATTCCTCCTTACCTCCCATACCTCCATGAACACCACATTTGCACACCATATTTGCACGGTAAGCCCACCTTTAACATGTTCATCTTACTTATACACCCATACATATGTCAACTGTTACAATATATCAACATATACTATTGCCTTTTATAGCACATACTTGTTGGATCAATCCTGACACTGACAGTGGCTGGAAGCGAATCGGTGAGTTCCAAGCCCATATCATCCCTTGTGGTGTATGTGGAGTTTGCTGTGTGACCTACAGCAGTACACACATAGAATACTACAAGCATTACTACTGCTCAACAATACATTGCTACAAGATAGCTATTTCCAATATATGCATTGATTACACTGTAATTCTTACAGTACAGGTACTACATACACAGACATACTACATGTTAGACATACCTTCTTAGTAATCGGAGATGTTATTGACTAGTATAATACTCATTTTTGGTTCATCTTTCACTGTTTTATACTGTTCTATAGGTAGATACAGATGGTTTGAATGTGTGACAAGGCAACCTTTTATAGTTACAGATCAGTAACATGTGCTATCCTGATAAACAATTGGTGTTCCTAAGTAGCTAATTACATGCACATCAGCTGCACTGCTACTGCCTTAGCCAATACCATGGCTACAGTGGAGTATAACTGAGTACTCCACTTGGGCATTGTCCCTTTGCCTTACTTGTGAGGAAGACAGCGTGGAAGTGTTGTCTGGAATCTATTGCAACAGCTGTATGGAGACGGACAGTAATATATTGTGTGTAATACCTAGAGGATTTGGTCTAAATGTGAGTACTGCTGTTATATTTCTGAACATTGCTACTTGTGCAGAGTTTGTCTGTACCTAATACTTCTGCATATGTTTCAGTCTGGCCAGGTTGTTTGACCAGCTCAAGGCTGCATAGCTATAGAACAGTATAAAACAGTCCGTGCAAATATGGTGTGCATTGTGGGATATTGTGCCAATAACTGTGTAATGTACAGTATTTTAGGTAGAACTGTATTCTATTCTACATAACAGTTCTGTTATGTTATGCAAACAGTAATTATGTCTATTGACAATTACAATACTCAGTAACAGGATACATATCATTTGTATTCATCTGACAATTTAGCAGCATGATAGCAAAGATAATTGGAAGAGCCAGGTAACTATCCATGCACATAACACATGTAATATCCACCTCTCTAGTATCGTTTGCAAGCAATAACAGCTGTGCATGTGTACATGTTATGCAAATTTGTAGTGACCCTTTTTATATGGCTGTACCTCTCTAGTATCGTTTGCAAGCAATAAGAGTTGTGCATGTGTACATGTTATGCAGATGTATAGTGACCCTTGTTACAGGTCTGGACCTCTCTAGTATCATTTGCAAGCAATAACAGCTGTGCATGTGTACATGGTATGCAAATGTGTTGTGACCCTTGTTACATGGCTGGACCTCCCTAGTATCGTTTGCAAGCAATAACAGCTGTGCATGTGTACATGTTATGCAGATGTGTGGTGACCCTTGTTACAGGGCTGGACCTCTCTAGTATCATTTGCAAGCAATAACAGCTGTGCATGTGTACATGGTATGCAAATGTGTAGTGACCCTTGTTACAGGGCTGGGCCAAATGGCTATGTGCACACCTACATAGAGTGGATATTGAGAGTAGAGACACACTGGTTGAGCTACCAGGTTTGTGTAGCCCAACCTCTCATTGCCAGCCTAACAGCTGCTTGCACATACTGTATGTAAGGTAGTGCACAGCACTGGTAATGAAACAGGTTGCATATCATCTTTAACTCCAGTGTAACATTTGCAGTAGGCATGTCAGATGCAGGAGACAGATGCCCATGTGTAATACTCACATCATAGGTGATGGCTCACACTATCTGATTATATCTTGATTATGTTGATAGTGGCATCAGAGTCTATTGATTCATGACTCTGTCTGGAGAGTGGGTGTCTGTGCCCAACAGAGCTCATGGTCCTGGTGGACATGTGAGTATATACCCAGAGAAGGAAACAGACCTGTAGACACTTGCATTATCTGTAATCAACTAACAGGATGTGATGTGCTCCTCAGAGGAGGATTGCTGCTAAAGGTTGCTACAATGTTTACGTAATAGCCAGTGTTGTCACATCCATAACACAAATATTTATATGTGGGCATCACTGTCTAAAACATCTTCATAAGCAATACGTAATCTAAATACAGTACTTGGTACTTGTAGTACTTAATGCTCATACAGGCATGTCCACTAGTCAGCTACTGGTGTTTACTAATGTCAGCTTTGTGTATGTGGCCATCCTGGGGGAATGTAATCTCTATGCCATGTACACTGCCACACCCACCTAACACCATGCCCCACACATTGTTTGGGATGCAGCTACAGAGGTAAGCTGGAAGGCAGCCCAGTCTACAGCCATGACTGGACTGGACAGTCATGAGGTGTAGGTTAACACATGCAGCTCATCAACACAACCAACACATACCCTTACCAGAACACAGTAAGGACACCCACACACACTACCAGAAATCACACACATTCACAGACGCTTCTAAGTATCTGGCCAAACAAGTGACTCCCCATGCAGGAAGAGACACACACCGAAATACACAAACTGTATGATATAGTTTGCATAATTGTGCCACACCTCAGAATACGTGACTGGAAACATGCCCAATAGTACTCATTTGTGAATGCAAACTCTAGCACTATGTTACACACCAACCTATATGAGGGCATACATACTGTCAGCTGCCTGTCTGCCATGATTAGCCACATACCCATACACTCAGACCACCTTTTGAACTATACACATGGCTCTTGCATATTCTATGTTGTTGTGCAGGACCTGTGATGCAGTAGCCTGGACTGCATGCTCAGGTCTTGTAGCCCATGCAGGTATGTCCCAAGGCCTGGGTAGCATACTGCCATTGGCCAGAATGATACTGCAGTACAGGGACAAAAGGATTGTATTCCACAATTGTCTAGTGTAGTGGTGCAAGTCAAAGGGTATGCAGTATATGTCTGCCTGGGATAACATGGTTGACAGACCATGATGCTTTGCCAGACAGAGCCTTCACCTGTCACCCCTGAGAATCTGGATACTGCCTAGGGCTCATTCTTCCCCTACAGTGCCTTCATCATGCACAGTTCAAGTGAAGGCCCACTGCTGTTACAGGGATAACCAAGCAATAAACTGCGGGTCTAGCTACACAATGATACATGTCAGAAACACTATACAGACACACATATGTCAATCCCTAACATGGAAAACATATCTGTGCAGTGGCTGACACATGTTTCAATGCTCCAGAAAGCACACCTGCATGACCATGTTATAACACATACCTAACCTCTTGCCCATTATCCTTTATTGGAACACATGGGCCGCAGGTGTGTCCATATTCCAGAAGGATATGTACACCCTCATGCTAGTTGCACTTGCATAACTTCAGATGCACTATGCTGAACAACTACCTTTGTGCCAAAGTGGATTTAAAATTGCACCTTGCGACAGATCACCCACCAGTACACCCCCACGCTAGTTGCTCTTGCATAACTTCAGATGCATTATGCTGAGCAACTACCTTTGTGCCAAAGTGGAATTCAAATTGCGCCTTGAGACAGATCACCCACCAGGCCGCGGAATTCCCAACTGTCATAATGTACTGTAATGGGGAAAATTAGGTCTGAGACAGAACCATAATAATAGCTACTCTCAACTATTCCATTATGAACTGGGAAGATTCCTCATGTACCAACACCTGTGCTCAATGCATGTAGGATTCCATCGACCCCACTGACCTGGATCACAGTATTCACACAAACAGGTCTAACAGTATGTTACACATAGTTAGTCTCCAATGCCAATGTTATGGTTCCTAAGAGCAGAGTGGTGACTGTCATGGCACCCATGCAGATGGACAATGCATGTGTAAATCCTGATAAAATCCTCCAAAGCTAGTTACGAAAACAAAATCGCCACTGATTCTAAAGACAATCACAAAGCATTCTATAGCTATGTCAAGAATATCAATGGCAATACCCAGATCTGCTCTGAGTACAGCACAATGGCACTAAATATACAGACCCAACTGATATTGCCAACATCCTGGCAGATAGGTTCAGTGCTAACTTTACCCCCCTCTCACCCCTTAAAGAGCCCATCTCTCTATACCGGAAGAATGCAAAGATCCTGTAATCATGGCTGTACAGGTAAAACCACACTCACCAAAGCCAAGAACACATCATCCATGGAATTGGACAACATCCCAGGCAGCGTTCTACATGAACTACAGAATGAACTGGCACCCCAACTAAGTACCATGTTCAGTCATAGCCTCACCTCAAGCTTTGTGCCTGCTGAATGGCACACAGCGACGGTTATCCCACTCCACAAGGGGGGAGCCACTATGGACCCTGGGAACTACCGCCCCATTAGCCTGACGAGCCTGGTCTGCAAGGCCATGGAACGTATTATCATGGAACTTATAAACAAAGACATTGGTAATCTCCAAACTCTGGACCCCACCCAGTTCGAGTTTGTAAAAGGCAGATCATGTCTTCTAAACCTGACAGACTTCTTTGAAGCAGTCACCAAAGCCAATGACAAGGGTAAAGTGGTTCACACAGCCTATCTAGATCTTGCCAAGGCTTTCGACACCATCCCCCACTCTGGAATTATAGATATACTCACTAAACTAGGTATAAATCCCTATGTCACAAGATGTGTTGCCAACTGGCTCACTGACAGAACCCACACTGTGAAAGTAGCAGACTCCAAATCTGACTTCAGACCAGTGACAAGTGGAGAACCACAGGGTTCAGTCCTGGGTCCTCTCCTGTTTGGTATCTACTTCTCTGAAATACAGGCTAACACAGAAGGTCTTCGGCTAATGAAGTTCGCAGATGACTGCAAACTAGGAGCCATAATCGAAACTCCTAACGATGTGGACATCCTACAAAAGGGCCTCACTGAGACAGATGCCTGGTGTTAAAGCCATGGCCTCAAGCTCAATGCAAAAAGTACATTGTCATCCCCTTTGGTAAAAACTCTGTGCCCATGAACTACAACATAGGTGGTAGTATATTTAACACCGAAAGTGTGATAAGAGACCTTGGGACACAGGTGGACATTAGTCTCTTCTTTGATAATCACATCACCACAGTAGTCAGGAAATCCTTCTTCATGGCACACCTCATCACAAAAGGTTTCTCATCCAGATAAAAAGAGGTCATTGTTCCCCTCTACACATCACTCATATGACCCATTATAGAGTACAATGCCCCTTTTGGTATGTACCTCACAAGACATCTACAATAACTGGAAAAGCTGCAGAAATACCTCACAAAGAGGATTACTGGCCTCAAACAGATGCCCTACGCAGACTGTCTCAAAAAACTCCAGCTTTACTCCATCGCATATCGCCTACTCAGAGGTGATCTCTGCCTAACATACAAAGCTATGTCAAACCCAGAGCTGTTGGACATGCTCCACTTGAAGAAATCCCAATCCCTCTGAGCTACATGCTGTAGGGACCTAAACCTTGTCACCACAATAAACAGAACATGTCGGAGAGATAGATTCCTGTCCCAGAGACTTCTCATATTCTGGAATAAACTACCTGTCTATATCAAACAAAGCTCCTCATTAGCACTCATCAAGAAAAATCTTGATTGGATGGGAAATAGGAAATTCACCTCGGGGATCACCTCTGTGGCTCTGCTTTACAGTGGCACAGGAAAATAATTTTCTTGGGTGGCAAAAGCCAGGGTACCTTTTTGGCTGGGCTTGTATAGGTACCTACCTATGAACCTACCTATAAATGCTGAATCTTACACAAATGAACCTTAAGCAGTCACATATTTGCAGTGATTGTGTCATTGAAACAGAACCAAGATTGAACCCAACACAAACAAGAAGGCAAACTGGTGGTACCATGCTTTAAACTGTACCACAGAAGGTAGTAACTGTTGCAAGAGTGAACACACATGAGTGTAGGTGATCCCTGGTCAGCCTCAGTAAGATGTAGATACACCATATAAAACCACACAAAGCTACTGTGAAACTAATCAGCCACATATTATGAGGCCAAGCACAGAGCATTTTATAGCTGTGTCATTAATAGTAATGGCAACGACAAGACCTGCTGTGCTGCACAGCACTATGGCATGGGAAGTACTGGACCTACAGAAATAGCACCAGTTCATCCAGATAGGGTCTTGGAGAACCTAAATCCACTCCCACCTCCCCCCTAACAGGTACACTTAGTAATATATCCATATACACTACAGGGCCCCTGTAATAATGACTATGCAGGTACAAGCTGTACTTTCTAAAGCCATGCATACAGCTTTCATGAGACCTATCAACATCCCAGGGTGTATCCTACACAAATTTAAGAACATTCAGCTATCCACATACACATCATGTTCAATCATAGCTCCATGTCAGGCTGTGTACACACCAAATGGTGCACAGCAACAGTTATCACACCCCACAAAGGGGGAGGCACCATTGATAATGGGAAATAGTGCACAACTACCCTGCTGAGTCTGGTCTGTAAGGCCATGAACCATGATCAATATATTTGATGTACTAGGTGCAGATGTAGATGATAGTAGGGTTGATTCACGCTGCATATAATGACCTTGCCAGGTCATAGGACAACATCACCCATACTGTGCTCCAGCTAGTCTCAGTAAACTAGGTGTATATTCTATATCACAGGAGTGCTTGGCAACTGGACTGCTGGCAGAACCAACACTACAGAAGGTGTCTGACTAACACACTCCCATCAAATCAGTGCCAGCCACAGTAATACAGGGTTCATTCCTGGTACTCCCCCTCTTTGTTATCTCTGCCATACAGACTAACACAGAAGGCATCAGTCTATGATGTTTGCAAATGACTATGAACTAGGAGCAATAGTCGACTCAATGTGTGCTGTGTTCAACATACAGAAGGGCCTTAGTGTGTCAGATGTGTGGTGTGTGACGTATGGCCACAGTCTGACAGCTAAGCATTGCATTGTCATCCCGTGTGTTAGAAACCCTGTACCCATGAAGTACCACCTAGGCAGTAGTCAACATAATGGCAACTGTGTGTATGGGATGCAGCTGGACAGTACTCTTTCCTCTGATAGTTACTTCACTACACTAGACAGGTAGTCGTATGTGGCACCCCTAATCATGACAGGGTGCCATCCAGGAATATAGAGATAATTGCTCAGCCATACTCAACATGTGACCCATAATAGATCAGATATTTCCTTTAAGGGTTATTGCCCATGTGTGGATGGCCTACACTGCCCTTCCCAATTCCTAGCTGCACAATGTAGCATGCAGCCTACCCTGAATAAAGCCATGTCCAACCCAGAAGTGTTGGACATGCTACATTTAACACATCCTGATCCCAAATAAACACATACTTCATGGACATCCACCTTTCTAGTACAAGGATCACAACATACCTGACAGATCTCTGTCCCATACACTTACCATACTCTTGCCATACTATGCATCCCTGACCAGCAAAGCTGCACATCGTCTCTCTCTGTGACATGGGATGATGACTGACCGCATGCCAAATATATCAGTAACCCTGTGGATCAGTTCTGTGGCACTGCTTGAACTGGCCTCTGAAACTTACCTGTCTGTTGCCTACGGCTAGGTAACCTGTCTGCCTAGGCTCAGAAAAATGGCTCAGGGCATATAGCCTACTAGATTACTATGACTATACATACTATAGTTGATATACAACCCTGCAAATACCATCAGGCTGGCTATTGTCCCATGTGTTACACATGTGCAACACAGGCAATACATGGCAGGATGCTACACAGCTGTACAGTGCCATGTAGATGTATATGACAAAACACATACATGCTTGCAAGTCTGCAGGGTTACAGGACATGTCCCTGATGGCTATGTATGACTATATATGTGACATATACACAGCATTAAGGTTGACTGCATTGATGTGAACACATCTAGACATGTGGTGATGGGTAAAGACACCAGTACAAGCAAACAGACATGCCCTCATCAAAACAACATCCACATGGTGTATGAGCAATGTCATCACATGACAATCGCATATATGGTGATAACATCACATCACCAGTAAGTGTCAAATATGTGTGACTTATACATGTCAGTGGTGTTAGTGTCATGTAGATTTGCAAAGATGTATTTGTAATCTTAATAAATGTGATACACATGTATGTTCAGCTGTACTGCTGTACTTCTCTGTGAATTACTGTGACCTGTCTCAATCATTACGTCTTCCAGGTATGCCACGTAGCAGACTGCCGGAGTACAGCCACTTGGAGGATGAGGTCCTCGTCCCATACCTCCTCGACAACCAGACAACACTCTTCAACCATGTGCCACAGGATGTACAGCAGCTGGATGCACTGTGGGAGGAACTCTACAGGAGGGTAAATGATGTTGGTGGTCACAATCGCACCTATCAGCAGGTACACCGACACTGCACTGACCTCATAAGACTGGCAAAACAGTGTGCTAATGCAATCGCCATGGAACAAGGTGCAACAGGTGGGGGGACACTCACCCAGCCCCCATTCACACGTACTGAGGAACTACTGGCCAACCTGGGGACACCTGCAGACCTCCATCCGCAAGCTTTAGCTGGTATTGTAGAGGTGGGTGTCTCTCAACCACTGAGCCTGGAGTTGCCTGGTATGTCACCACTACACATATAACATAACTATATTTCACATAGTTACATGTGTTACTGTACAATATGTCATGTAACATCATATGCAAGGCATGTGTGCACACATGCCACATACTATAGTCTGCTACTCTATGTATGCACAGATGTGCATACTCCATAGTATAGTGTATTATAATGGCTTATGTGCTAACATGGACATTGCATCCTGTAGCTATCACACAGGTGTGGATAAGGATCTTACTGCTGTGACACCCATGCTTAGGTACCTCTAGTGTTTTGCAGTGACAGCACCCTGTGTTAGGTGAGATTATTATTATTTACCAGGCTTGATAATGCACGTAACATATTAATTGCATGCTATCTTCCATAACACACATACACATAATGTATGGTGGTCCTGTTAATGGACACTGGTCAGACCCGCAATGCATCACAGTGTTTACCCAAGTAAAACAATTGAAGACTATAAGAAACACCTACACTAAGCCTTCCAAACTGTCATTGCTAGATGTGTGCACAACAGTGAATACAATGGTGGAGGTGTGTTCCACTGTAGGGACAGGTACTACATATCAGCATTACACATGCTGGGAATACAAACAGTACTGTACAGAGAGCATATGTATGCAAACACTCTAAATGAGTTGGAGCTGGAGTATGACCGGCCCACAGGATACACCCTTGTGGATTATACCCTTGCTATGAATGTCACACAATGTCATGTGCTATCTGACATGTCCATGACATGTAGTGGGCTGACTGCAACACTGCTCAACTATCCTGCAAAACATGTCTCAAATCCCATACATACCACCCTTTGTCTGCATAACCCTGTCCTAAGTGAAGCATATGACATCTATGGGTGTATGTCATATGGGATAACACTGACATGTGAAATAAGATGGCCATCACAACAACTGGACAGAACATGTGTACATGTGGCCATGGAGGATGGCCAGAGACATAAAGCAACACAGGCAGTAGAAGTGATGCACATGTGTGTACACCCTGTTGTACATTGGCTTGACACAATACAACTATGGCCTTTGTGTAATGGTGATAATGCAGATGTGAAACACTAAACATCATACAGGCTTGTGCACAGTTTGTGTACGCATAACATGAAACCACCACATAACATGTCTTGAACATCTTGAGTGTGTCACGACATGGAAGCATTCCCCTATACAGTATCCAGATACATACATGTGTTGCTCAACATACACATACAACCACATCAGGCTACAGATACAGTACATCCACCTTGCTGGTGTCAGACATCACTGTCATGCCTGCTCCTCATGTGTGTGAGGTACACAGATGGCATGTGGGACACAGAGTACTGCTAAGGTAGCCATGTGTGGGCATAGTTGCCAGGCTTCAGTAATATGGTTGCAGATGTGCAGGGGTGTCATCCGTATACCCTTCTGTGACCTGTGTCACACATTTCACATTAGGGTTTAGTGTGCGTACACCTCAGTGACGTGGGTCACATTCCACATTAGATATGTATTGTATGTGAACATAGTCATGGCTATGAAATGTGTCAGTAGCTCACACTATATAGCAATTGAGAAGCCACATGATGCCCTGCAATGGTTATGCACATCAGCTCAATGTGCAGTATGTCCCTGCATATTTGTAGGGTGGACAGACAACATTGCATCAGCTGATGTCCCATGTTAGTATAACATGTCCCTGCATTTAGACACCATTACCATACTGTAGATTGGAAAGGACACCATTGTGTTACACATGTATGCATGTCATTCAACATGTCAGCAGAAGACATGTCATACTACATGTGATTGGCAAGGTCATACGTCACACAGCAGGCTGGGGTACTGTAAACCTGTGCTGGTCTGTGGCACCACTGCAAAGTAGGGACAGCCATGTCAAATATGTGTGTACAGCCACATGCACAATGTCTAGACTCAGCACAGGAGTAGGCGGAATAGTGTTGAACAGACATGCACTGCTTTGGGGGAGATATGCAAGCTAGGGCTCAGGCAAACATAGTATGCTGTTGACATACCCTATTGCTCATGTCCTCAAACATAGGGGCGGTGGCCAACACAAAACATCAGTGGCAGATGTACAAAGGTCAGCAATGGTCTGTTAATGTGTCATGTATGTTGCACACACCATGGCAGTGCGGTGCAATGGTGCAAAGTGCATGCATTGTGTTGCAGGTATGGGGCATAGGCTACTGACACAAATGGTGCAATACAGGTATGTATGCTAACCACCACTATAATTGTCTAAGTTGAAACTATAATTTTCTAAGCTGAATGCCATCTGCCATATCACCTGCATGTAGCGTATGTGTCTGTCTGTGGTCTGTGTGTCTGTGTGAGTCTGTGTGTCTGTGTGTCTGTGTGTCTGTGTGTGTCTGTGTGTGTCTGTCTGTGTGTCTGTGTGTCTGTCTGTGTGTGTCTGGCATAACTTGTAATGTACAGTTCTTGTCTTCCCCTCACAGGTGTTGATGTAGGTGCGTTGCCCTCCTGCGGTCCACCTGATGTTAGTGTCCCCACAGACTCTAGCAGTGATGATGACAGTATGATTGAGGCATAGGCAGAGTTGTCAAGGACTGAATCTTTGCCATCGGTTGCCATTTCACCTGTCTCCCCCTCATCCTCGCACACAGTTCCCCTGCCTACACATACCCCAACACCACTGGCCATAGAGGAAGGACAGTTGGTGGGTGCTAGCATGGAACAGGGAAGTGTGCAGACTATGGAAGGTGTGCCTGCACACCATGATAATAGTCAACTGACTGGTGATGTCCCACACAGGCATGTGCCCAGCGCTGCTCGTAGGAGGACCACTGGCCAACATGCCTCTGCAAGACAAAGCACATCAGCTGGAGTCTCCAGATGCATGTTTCAGGTTGTAATGGAGGCACAGGCATGTGCTGAATGGCACAACAGAGAAGGTCTGAGGCCTCAGAGGGCTGCTGCCCATTCATTAACTGACAACATCTAGGCACTTGCAAATGCTCACCATCATCTTGCAGATGTTTTGGATAGACGATTGGGTGACATGGTGGGAGTCCTTGACCATGGCATATCAATCCTTGAGCGTGGAATGTCTGTGCTGGAACATCTGGTGGGATTCTGGCATCGAGCAGGTGGATGTAGGTCAGCTACATCACCTGTTGAAGGTCTACGTGAACATGCTACTGCACATGCCTGCTCCCATAGTGGTGGTAGCAGCAGCAGTGCAGCTGGTGCTGTGCAGTCCACACCAGGACACAGCAGGCCATGTGCACATGGTCCTGGATGGTCCAAACAGGGACACAATTCCAGTGGACATTTGTCATCAGACAGTATCCTGTCTGGACCTCTGCCTGGTAGTGCCCGTGCAACCCCTGGCAGGCGTAGGTCACGTGGCCATGGCCGGACACCATGAACTGTGAAACCTGCCTTGTACAGTCTGCAGCTGTCATTAATACCCTATGTATGCCAGCCACATGCCAGACATGTGTGCATGCATGCACACACACCGGAAACAAATGTAGGGCACCTCAACACACACACGCATAACATCTACACATGCCCAATTATATCACAGGCCCTAACACACACACATGATGTAATCCAATGGCACAGCCTAGGCCTCTGGCAAACATATGATGATGCCTGTGCCGCATCCCTGTCATCCACACCATCGGTGCAGGGACATGCTCATATGGTCTGATGCACAGGGTGAACATACTAGGTAGACAATTGTAGATTAATATTGTTGAGTAGTGTTGACAGGCAGCAGACATACCATGTATTACAGTTTTATAGGTTCATAGGTTGGTACTAGGCTATCAGCCTATACAAGCCTAGCCATAACAATTCCCTGGCTATTTCTTCCCACACTATTTACTTCCCTGGAACCCTGTCTAACAGGGTGACTGACGTAATCCCTGGGGTGAATTTCCTTTCTCCCATCCAATTGTCAAGGTTCCTTTTGAAGAGGGCCAAAGAGGCACTCTGCTTGACATGTATGGGCAATCTATTCCAGAGACTGGGGTGTCTCTGGATCAGGAACCTATCCCTCCAGCATGTTTTGTTTATTGTGATGACAAGGTTTAGATCCCTGAATGCATTTTGTACATTTCACAGTATGTATCATGTGTAACAACACTAACAGCATGTTGATCTTGATGTTCTGCCTTCCTCTTTCAGGTGTAGTTGCATGTGCCGGGGGATGTCGGTGTTTGCGGTTAGTGTTCCATATGTACATGTTGACTACCCACAGGTCAGTATGACAATACCTGCATGCACTTTGCAGCTTCCACATCATAGTTATATTGTCCTATGTTTCAATCATGTTTACTGCTCTAATGATCCAGGAGCATGATAGCTGTGTAGTAAGCTACTGTGTTCAGAGCCATCACATCCATAGTGGGTGACATCACAGGTATAGTTACCTGGAGTGCGGAGGAGGTAAAAGAGTGGTATGCCAGATGACAAGTGTAAAGGCCAGTGGAAATAGTGGCTTCTCATTGGGAAGCAGTAATACCCACTGCCATGACAGCATGCAAACACAGACACACCCACACACTCAGCAATTCACAGACACAGTAACACACACAGTTGCCAGTGTTCAGAAGAAACCCCTGCCTATGTGCATATCATCATTATAGTACAACGCAATTACAAGATGCGCCACAGAGATTACACATGTACAGGTAGTTGGAATGGCCTAAGATCGAGGACATCAACAGGGATACTACAGTGCAGTGAATGTATGTGGGGAGGGGGGTTCATTAGTAGGCTATGTAACAATAGGTAACACCCCAGGGTGTACATTTTAACAGACGGTTAGAATACCCATCTACGATTGATGATATCAACAGGGATGCTAGATTGCATTGAGTGGATGGGGGAGGGGGCATTAACATTTCACTATGGTGAAATACAGCCTCACTCCAGGGACTGGACAGCCATACACATGGACAGCCATACACACACACACACACACACACACACACACACACACACACACACACACAAACACACAAACTGTGACATTCTCAAAGATATACACCTATGGCACACACATACAGACACTTTACATGTGTGAGGTTCAACCACCTGTCTATGCCTTTCTTTCTACACTTCACTCTGTACTGGTGTCAACAACAGTGTTCAGGAGAGTGATAAGATGTGGGATGCATTCACAACCATACGTGAAATATATGGACAAACACACACACACCAACACGTGCCAGTACTGTGAACCAAACACCTGCCTATCTCATGATAGGTATTACAGAAGTAAAGCACTATCGCATCTGGTGCAAAGCTTACTGACTCTTTCCTTTGCCAACTGTGCTGATGTATGTACAATATATGCACAAGGGAGGTATTCTTGTTACAGGTGTCATGAGGTTTGCCTTCAGTGTCACCCTTACAGCATTCTACATTGTCTGTCTTCCACTTCAATTAACAAAACCTGACCTTAGCAGTTACACAGGTTAGTGTAGGACTGGTTGTAACACACCAGTGAGCTGTCCTCAGCAATCATTCATCTGCAAAGAAGCACCACCACTTAGTAGTCATGTCCAAACATCTGCCCATACCTCATGTACAGCTTACTGTACTTACGGCATATCACCATATACAGATGGCAATGTTGAGGCTGTATTGCCACAGCATGATGTGCTAAGACAACAGTCACCTTCAGACATCAGACACTGCACACACATGGAATCTACACAAACATCAATACATGTACACATATGCGGTCTACATCAGTAAGCGCACTAGCAGGTCAAGAGGATACATTCCACACCTTCCCCATGCCATATGTGAAACATAGCCAAACATTACACCATAATGGATGTTGTATTCATGTACTGGTAGGACACCACCACCTTCACCGAGTAGCCAAGTGTACATATATGACAACAGCACATATCAGCGAGACACACACAGTATTATTCCATGTCATGCTCCTACAAACTGTTATTTGACAGAGCCATGGTGAAGCCAGGGCACTGTAATGGTCAACAGTGAGCAGATCATATTTGCCACACACACCTCATGTTTACTGGAAGAGTGCCATCAATGTGCTCTTTTAGAGATAGGGAGTAGGCTCATTCAAGCATGTGTGAGGTCTGTGGCTTATTAATATCTCACCCCAGCATGTACTGGCTATTGTGGTACTAAGGCTAATGTCCAGACAGCATACAGCATGCATGGCTTGCAATTGTTAACATGGGGTATATGTAGGAGCTGTGCCCACATGTGGCTGTACATGTCATGAATATATCACCTGTGACTACTCAGGAACATACAGAGCAGAGCTGGATTTCCCTGAGTCTGTCAATACAGGCCTTGTGTAGGTCCTATGATCCTGTTATTTGGGTATGTTTGTAGGCACTGCATTAGGTGGACATGTCTAAAGACATACATGCCACATGGGGTGTTGTATGATATGATAGGTGTCATGGGTGACCAGTAGAGAGGGAATATAACCTCTGTTAACATAGCTATCAAACCTTATGAACTGTTAGCATGCTATCTACCATGTGCATGTGTGTAATGACTGTAGCCACCTGTATGTAGAAAGGATAACGAAAACTATGGTAATGTCATTTATGTTGTATGAGTGTGGGATGTACATATACAGGACAGGTACAGTTAGGTCATATCCAACCATGAGGGTGTTTACTGGTGTACAGCAACAGTCGACCGTGTTAATGCTGACATCATCTGAGGGACCCTGGTATGTGTACAACTGAGCAGGTTACAAACAGTTGTATTATTGCATTGCATAACACATTACGCAGCTGTGTCTGTACATGAGTATTTTGCACAGATGATGTAGGCCTAGGTACAGTCCACCAATTGAGGGTTATCAGGTGGTCTACCATACTATGTCATACCACATATGGATGTGTGTTGGTCGTCTGGGGACAAGGTGGTGGATGTATATGAGGATGCAACCTAGAATGCAGCATTTGCCACTGTCACCTGCACCTGACTCATCTGTGATGCGTTATGTCGGATTAGTCATCTTTACATGTTAGTAGCCTTTATGAATATGTGTACACCACCATCTGGAATGGTCCATACCACTGTTATGGTCCACATGTCTGGATCTGAGTTATATGGTAGTAGTGCAATTGTGCACTACAGAGCCTTCAGCGAGGTGTTCCTCACTGCACAGATGTCAGTATTCCCCATTGAAGGTTCTACATTGATCAAATGGATTACTAAAGCCACACATCTAGCACTGGTTAGCATAAACATCCAATGCAATTGTATTGTAGGTGTCAGGGTGTTACTTTTGGGTGTAGGACATTTGCCTTGGAATGCGGTTATATGGGTAAATATGACCTAGGTATTATCCACACACACGTGAAACATGGATGCATGTGCTCTGTGTTGAAGGCTTGTAGTTCAGTCATGACAGTCCGGAATGACTGACACTGGACAACCTCATAATAACAGCAGGACATTGGCTCATTGTTTTGGTCTAGCAGTTGCCACTTGTACCATGACATCACTGCAAGTGGCAGTAATGTGCTTGGTAGCAAATGCCTCATGTAAGGTGATGGACAGCAGAAGAAATTGTGTATATGACCAATGTGAGATATACTTAAGGTAGCAGTCCTGCTAATAATGGCAACTACTAACACAGTCGGGACAGGTCATCTTGACACCTGCACCTCAGTATCATTACACAATGTGGCTCACACATTATGCTTGCACATGCCAGTGTTCCACGTATAATGCCACTGTCCACAACCTGCTATCAATGTATGCCTTTCAGAGCAGCAAGGTGTGTGACACATGCTGTAGGTAGCATCCAACTGTGTGACCCAAGTAACCTATTGTCTGTCACATCCACACATGCATGAATGTGTATACTTAGCATATATATGTCAGTACTTCATGTACATGTATGCATATGTATCACACAGTACAGACACAGATATATCATTTACTGGCCACATACAGGTATCAGGTAGTAAACCAGTATGATGTGCATATATACTGACAGGTAAGATGTACATAGCTGTAAACCTGTGTGTTTAATATAAGAGTCCATTACAATGTGTTCTCTACATGTAAGTGTATGAGCATGCACACTGTGGCCTTCTGTGGTTAGAATTAGAGTGCATTCTAAACAGCCCTGTGCTACTACGTGTATGAGTGTACCCACTGCCACCTTGTGTAATTTGAGTCAGAGGATCCAACAAGCCCTTTATTACTAAGTGTATAAGCATGCCCAGTATATCCTTGTGTTGTTGTAGTCATAGTGTATCCCAAATGGCCCTGGAATACTAAGTGTATGAGCATGCCCACTGTAACCCTGTATAGTGATAGTAGTTGTCCATTCCACAGATGGCCATACTCCAGTTCAGGTTCCTGTTGTGCTACAACTATACCTCTCAGGCCTACCTGCAGATGAAGTGTCTTGTTTGTGCATACAGGTTGTAATGGACACCTACTTTAAACACACAGGTTTACAGCTATGTACTTTGTGACTGTCAGTCTCCCTGTTGGTGTCCTCAATCATAGAAGGGTAGTCTGACTTCCTTGGAATGTGTAATCTTTATGGCGCATCTCATAACTGCGTAGTACTGTAATAGTGATCTGTAGATAGGCAGGAGTTCTGATCCCACCACTGGCAACTGTGTGTGTGTGTGTGTGTGTGTGTGTGTGTGTGTGTGTGTGTGTGTGTGTGTGTGTGTGTGTGTGTCTCAGAAAATGCCTTAGTGTGTGTGTGTGTGTCAGCAATTGGCTGAGTGTGGTTGTGTGGGTGTATTTGTGTCTGCATCTTGTCATGACAGTGGGTATTGCTGCATTCCAAAGAGATACCTCCTTTTGCATTGGCCTTTATCCTTGTCAACTGCTAAACCTCCCCCCCTCCCACTGCAAGTAATTGGTCCTGTGATGTCACCCAGCTCAGAAGTGGAAACAGAGTAAGTGTAATTGTATGTGTTCTGTGGCACATACCCCAACTGCATAACACTGTACTAGGTACCTTTACATAGTCTAAAGTTGTTTTTGCACCTGCACTTTTAAAGTTTGTCCTGTTTGTTGCATTTACTTGTTGAGGCTACATATTCAAGTGTGCTAGCCTGTGTTACATATTTATTGCAATTTCCTGCTGTTTGTTGCAAAAAAGAAAAAAAAAAGTTATCCTTGTTTCCCATCTTTCCTGACCTAGAGTAGTCCAAATACAGGCTTTGCTGTATTCTGGACTTTTGGAAAGTTCCTGTGTTGCCATTTCCTTTCTTGGATAGAGGGAGGCTTCTTTGTTCACCAGTGGCAGTGGGGAGCTTGGAGCAGGCTATCTGTCCCTGGAGGAGTGTTCCCAGCACAGGAATCTGGTAGTCTGTTGGCTGTTTTGGGCCAATTTCTAGCTCTTTCAAGTCCGCCTGTATAAAACCCGCTGTAGCGGCTTTCGTGATTTTGTGCATAACGCTTCATCGAGCAGCGCCCGCTTATTTGGGTTTGAGCCTTGGAACTGATCTAGTTCTCATAATAAACACCCTATTCCTATGCTAAAGCCTAGCACTTGCTCACTAAAGCAATTATATAAGTCAGCACTAAAAATTAAAAGCACTACACCCTCACAAACTCCCTTGAGTAACTTGTTCCCCATTGGCCCTTTTTTTCAATTATAAAGGAATTCCCAATACTATTCTAGCATGTCCAAAGGTCAGTTGTCAATCTCCTCTCCGGTCCAGCTGGTGAACCTGGGAATCTTGAGGCAATGTTACAACTGCCTAATGTACACAGACAACCCTCTCCTCCTCCCAACAAATTCCAACACATGTGAGAGATGCAACCATATAGCCAAACTGGAGGCTAAGCACTCTCAACTCAGTACTGGCGTAACCAGTCAGGAGGAGAAGGAAACAACACTCACTACAATTCCAGTCTCACATAGACCTACCACGACAGCAAACCAAACACATAAACACACAAAAACATACTTGGAGGCTCTAAATAAAAATCTGCCTAAGCAGCAGAGACCTCCAAAGCAGACACCCAAGCAACCGCTACCCCAAAACAAAACGCATGCAACACATAGCTCACAAAGCCAGTGTGCCGAACAGTCACAGCCCTTAAGGCTAAATAACACACCTGATACACTTGTAATAGGTGACTCTATCATCAGGCACACTGACGTCTCGCTCACCAGGCTGAACAAGGAGAAGGTCACGGTGAGCTGCCTATCGGGTGCTAGGATCCGCCACATAACACAAGCACTCAGGTCACTCCAAGGCAAGTACAAATATGACTCAGTCATTGTCCATGCTGGTGTGAATGACCTGAGACGCGTACCTCCCTGGACTACATGAAAAGAGACATAGAGGAGCTCTCTGGGCATGTAGCCCAGGCCGGTATGACCCTGACCTTGAGTAGCATCTTACCCTCACCAAGAATGATGCCACAGTATGAAGACAAGATTATCAATTTCAACAATTGGCTTAAGTATTGGTGTCATTCAAAGGGGATCCAATGCCTGTCAGCCAGGGATGACATGCTCGACAAGCCACGATGCTTCGCTAGGCACGGCTTGCACCTGTCACCCCTGGGCTTTCGGATATTGGCAAAGGCTCTTGCTACCCCCATAGTGCCTTTTTTAGGCAAGGCTCAAAAGACAAACCCACCTCCATAGGTATCACAAGGGATAAGAAACTAAGAGTAATGCTACTCAACGCCAGAAATCTAAACCTCAAGATGCACGCACTCGAAACTCTCCTTAGCATGGAGAACATCGATATCTGTGCAGTAACAGAAACCTGGTTCAAGGCTCTGGAGAGCACCCCAGCACTACCAGGTTATACCTCATACCATGCTTTTCGGCCCCAAATCTTGGACCGAACCACAAAAGGAGGGGAGTATCAATATTCAAAGATACCCACACCTCCAGGATGGTGGCACAGCACGAAGCATCAGAGACTATCCATGTGCAACTAACAGTGGGTAAAATTGCCTTCCAGTTTATAGCCTGCTACAGACCACCCTCCCAAACCCAGGAACTCCACTCGGCCTTCCTGAGAACACTGGAAAATATGAAGGTCTCTCCAAACACCATTATATTGGGTGACTTCAACTACCCAACCATAGACTGGGAGCATTACTCTAGCTCCAACACCCTAGCCCAAAGGTTCCTAGAATTTATAAACTCAAATGCTATGGAACAACTTGTTACCACTCCCACAAGAGGGGAAAACATACTGGACCTGATCATCACCAACATGGGGACTCTATGCTCCAGACCAGAAGTGTATCTCTCACTGGTAAGATCAGACCATAAACTAATCTCACTGGATATTCACATCCCGACCCCACCCCATGCCCAGAAAACCACAGTGAAAAACTTCTCTAAAGCAAATTTCACACTCCTCAAAACCGAGGTGGAATCCTTCAAAGCCCCCGGGCCTCTGGATAATATGGCCCAGACCACAAAATCCTTTATAAATGCATTCTATGAACACCTTCAGGAATGCATGGATCATGCAATCCCAAATAAAACCAAGACCCAATCCTCCAAAGGCAGACGTCCTGTCTGGTGGACCCCAGCCATAAACAAACTATACAATAGAAGGAGGAAGCTACTACATGACAGAGCAAAATCCGAAAAAGGGAAGGCACCTCTGATCAGTATTAGCAAAAAACTACGAGCACTCATAAAATCGTCTAAGGTCAGCTTCGAGAGAAAAATTGCACAGGACAGTAAGGATAATCACAAGGCTTTCTTTAGTTATGTTAGGAACCTGGGTGGGAATTCCCAGATATGCTCAGAATTAGTCCAAAATGACAAAAAATACACCGAACCCACAGACATTGCCAACATCCTAGTCGACAGGTTCAGTGCAAACTCCCCCCCCCCCACCAAAAGGGCTAATATCTATCCCAGCAGAGTGCTGCCCCCCTGACATCTCAGATGGTCAGGTAAGAGCTGCCCTCTCCAAAGCAAGAAACACAGTATCAATGGGACCAGACGGTATCCCGGGCTGCGTCCTACATGAACTCCAAGAAGAGCTAAACCCAAACCTAAAACTACTGTTCAATCTCAGCCTTACTACAGGATATGTACCCAAAGAGTGGCGTACAGCAACAGTGGTCCCTCTCCACAAAGGTGGTGCCTCAACGGATCCTGGAAACTATCGCCCCATAAGTCTCACTAGCTTGGTCTGCAAAGCTATGGAAAGGATCATCATGGACCTTATAAATAAAGATATTGGGGACCTACAGACACTGGATCCTACCCAGTTCGGCTTTGTTAAGGGCAGATCCTGCCTCTTAAATCTGGTCAATTTCTTTGAAACAGTCACCAAGGCCATTGACAAGGGGAAGGTGGTCCACACAGCCTACCTGGACCTTGCAAAAGCCTTCGATACAATACCCCACTCGGGCATTATAGATAAGCTCACCAGCTTAAATATAAACCCCTATGTCACTAGATGGGTTGCAAACTGGCACAAGGACAGAACCCACATGGTTAGAATAGCTGGAGCCATGTCAGACTCCAAACCAGTTACAAGTGGCGTCCCACAAGGCTCAGTCTTGGGACCTCTCTTGTTCAGTATATATTTCTCGGAGGTACAGGCCAACATGGAAGGACTGTGGCTGACCAAGTTCGCAGATGATTGCAAACTGGGCACTATAATAGACTCTCCAGCTGACACAAGCATCCTCCAAAAGGGCCTCATAGAAACAGACAACTGGTGCCAGAGCCATGGCCTCAAGCTAAACGCCAAAAGTGTATAGTCATCCCTTTGGCAAAACAAAGTGCCCACAAATTACCACATAGGTGGTAATCCATTAAGTACAGAAGAAGTAATTAGGGACCTGGGGACCCAAGTTGATAGCAATCTCTCATTTGACAACCACGTGGCCAACGTGGTTAGAAAAACATTTTATATAGCCCACCTAATCATGAAGGGATTCACATCTAGATCAGGGAGGTCATCGTGCCTCTTTACTCATCCCTCATCAGGCCCATAATTGAGTACAATGGCCCTTTGGGATGTACCTTACCAGACACCTGCAGCAACTGGAAAGACCCCAAAAGTACCTCACCAAGAGGATCAAGGGGCTCAAACAGATGCCGTATGCTGCCTGGTTAAAGAAGCTCCAGCTCTACTCAGTGGCATACCGCCTGCTCAGAGGCGATCTGTGCCTGACTTATAAAGCCATGTCCAACCCGGAATTAATGGACATGCTGCACCTCAGAAAATCCAAATTCCATCGAGCTACACGCTCGAGGGACTTTAACCTCAGCACTGAAATAAATAGGACATGCTGGAGGGACAGATTCATAACCCAGAGGCTCCCTTCACTCTGGAATAAAATCCCAGTCCAGGTTAGGCAGAGTCCCTCATTGACTCTCTTCAAGAGGAATCTTGATGAGTGGATGGGAGATCATAGGTTTACCCCGGGTATCACTTCTGTGTCACTGTTAGACAGAGGCACAGTGTACTAACCTCGAAAAAGGGCATAGCAAAATTAATTTAAAATGGGTGGCGAAAGCCATACACACTCTGGCTAGGCTTATAGATGCCCTAGGGCAGATAGCCTAGTATGAACCTATGAACCTATGAACCTATAGGCAAGACGTGTATGCACAATACTGGCAAGTGTGTGCATGTTTGTGTGTGTGACTACCCTGTAGCCAGGCATACACATGTGTAATATCTTTTAGTACACCATGGTAGCCATCTGTGGTGACCGGTGTCTACAAAGTATTACATAGTTAGGAATGGTAAAGAATACACAGTCAAACACAACTACAGTTGGGTATGTTATTTTCCTGTGCCAATATCGAGCAGTGACACAGAAGTGGTCACTGGGGTGTAAGTCCATACCCGTCATTCCCACACCCTAACTCCACAATCCCTGGGGTAGATTGCATTAGCCATCATTCCCCACCCCAAACTCCACATACACAACAACCATCCCTTCTCTGGTGAGCTGCTTAAGATTTAAATGTTATAACATAAGATATGCCTCTGTTTTGTGTACAAGTCAGTTCCTTTGGAACCCTTCTGTGTCACAAAAGGCGTTCAGATGTGTATATATATATATATATATATATATATATATATATATATATATATATATATATATATATAGCTGTGTCTGTGTCTATGCATATATATATATATATATATATATATATATATATATATATATATATATGTCATTGTACACATCCCGTAGGTGTATATATATATATATATATAGAGAGAGAGAGAGAGAGAGAGAGAGCAGACCGGAGTTCCGCTGTGGTGACCCCTAACCGAGAAAAGCCGAAAGACACAACAACAACATATATCTATATATATATATATATATATATATATATATATATATATATGTAGTTATGACAGTTGTACAGATGTAGACTTGTCTTTGTTGTTTCACAGAGTACAGTACATTCAAGGGTACTGTACATATGTACACAAAGTGACTGTCCCTTTTGTTTTCAGTACTGTGGAATACCTGTAGTAAGATTTGCATTATAGACTCCATGTGACATGTATGCAACCCAGATGGCTTAGTGATACATCCAGTGACCTCAGTATGCATGGGCCAGGGACCTGCAAGCCTTGTTGATACTCTCAATTAGGACTGCATAAGACACTTTTATTAAGGTGTAAATGTATTTTTGTGACAGTAAGCAGCGGGTACATACAGGTAATGGACACGTACAACTTGCAGTACACTTGAAATGCCCTTCTTTGGCAACCCTGCTGATGTCATCCACCTATGAATACATTTCTGGGACTGCTGCAATCCAATAATCTCCATGGTATGTGCTGTAACTGCATAATGCTGTAGTGTGTTAAACTGGTTTGGTAGGTGTTCTAATCCCAGACAGGTCAACTGTGTGTGTGTCTGTCTGCCTGCCTGTGAAAGAAACAATGCTTTTTGAGTATGCACACTCTTTACAATTCACATACCCACCTTTGGCGATCCTGCTGATGTCACCCACCTAGAAATACACCTCTGGGACTGTTGTTAGCCAGTATTCATCGTAGCGTGTGCTGTAATTGCATATTGCTGTAATGTGATAAACTAGTTAAGTAGGGGTTCTATTCCAAGAGAGGCCAACTGTGTGTGTCTGTCTGCCTGAGAAAATAACAATGCCTTTCAGAGTATGCACATTCTTTACAATTCACACCACCATCTTTATCAATCCTGCTGTTGTCACCCACCTAGAAATACACCTCTGGGACTGCTGTAACCCAGTAATCTCCATAGCACGTGCTGTAGCTATGTAATGCTGTAGTGTGATATACTAGTTAGTTAAGGGTTCTATTCCAAGACATAGCAGGTGTGTGTATATGTGTGTGTTTGACAGTCAGAGCCTGTGTGGAGGTGGCTGTGAGTGTCTAATCACTGGACATGCTGGGGAGTGGATTTTGTAGTTTTCCTATATGGTGTCCTTATTATATGTCACAATGTCCACCTCACGATGTTAGTCAGCCAAGGGACTGTGTTCACAAGCCATACCCCTACATCTGGCAAAAGGTTTGGTGAACAAAGTATGCATCCCTACTAATACCCGGAATACGTTCTGAACTCATGTGTCATACACAAACACACTTGCCTAGAATATCCCGCTATGTTGTTAGTACCCTGTACATAGATGACAGATAGTAGGCATGGTGTGATTGCAGTGGGCTGCAGAGGGTATGGCACCCTGTACAGCAGTACAATAGGCACATAATTGCAGACAATGTGCCTTCACTATGTTCCCCACTGGATGACTGCAACATATGTGGTGCCATCAAATGTGATCCACAGCAGACATACAATGCCTTACACATGTGCCCTGTATGGACCGATGCCACTGACACCAGGGAATACCTGTATCATGCTATCAATGCAGGTGCAGGGTCAACCTGCTGTCTATAAGCAGGTCCTGCCACACCAGGCCAGTATTGGCATATCTGAGAATAACAGTCTGTGTACACAACATGTGCCAGCCAAACCAGGTATACTTGTACATGTCACTGTACATTATTGTGAGACATGCACATCCCAGGCAATGTCCATGTCAAGGACTATCACACACAGACATGGCATGCATTGCAAAGCTATGGCCATACACAATGGTATCCAGGATGTCAGGACAGTTCATACAATACCCATCTGTGTGGGTCATTGCAGACACTATACCCCTGTGCCACACTGCACACCATTGTTGGGTGGCGTGATGCCAAGGATTACCCCTCACTCAGCCTTGTACAGCCATCTTGCACAGCCAACCAATACACAACCATGAAGCAATGCACACATGCATGTCAATACTGGCACCTTGTGTCTGCGTGTGGGGTATGATGCTCCCAACCACTGTCACACCCAGTATAACTCCCATTGGCATACCGACTGATGTCAAACACGTTCACATGCCCTAGCCCATAGAACCTGCGGATATCCCCTGTGGTGCATGTAGTACCTGTGCATTACTGCAGTGTGGCAAACTAAGTAGTTAGGAAGTGTATTTGTGGGCCTGGCAAAGTGTGTCAATGTGAGTCCATTAGAGAGTGTGGTTATGTTGACAATGACATCCATTCATGTGGACAGCCATTTGTGCTACACCTAATGTATGTCTACTATATCTCACCAGCACACATATATGTTCTTACAGCACACCAACATGTCAGCTTTGTGGCACAAGGAGTAATTGCATGCACATGTAATAGTAATGACTAGTCAGTCAGGGGTTTGAAGCTCTGTACTGGTAGGTGTGTGACAGACGATGCTTAGGTTTTAGTCTCCAAGCCCTTCTCTGATGTACTTTGCTTCTGTCTGTCCCTCCCACACACTCTCTGGTGAATGTGGAGTTGTGCACCTGCTCAGCAGCAGCTTGTGTTCTGTAAGTGATGGTCATGATCAGGTGATGGCCCCTGCACCTATTGCAGTCCTCCTATAGCTGATTTAATGTGGAACAGCTGTGATGATGTTCCCATAGCCAATCGCATGGAAACACAGTACAATATCTAGGAACATCATGTTGGTGTTTGCCCATGACAGTCGCTGTGAGTGGTACCTGGATCTGGTGTTTGGTAAACGGCATCACAGATGATATCTGGATGTTCCGCAAACAACATACACAGTGGGAAATAGCCTAAAGACAGGAGGGTGATGTGTCTTCATTGAGACTACTGCCTGTTTAACAAGTTGTGTGTGGTAATGGCTATTCTGCGTGTTTTAAAACTGACAAGACAGTGCTCTGTTTGTGAGTGCCCCCCATCTGTAGGGCCATCTGTGGACTGGTCAGTGTGTGGAACCTTTTGTTTCCTGTGTCACTCACTAAACACACATCGGTGAACAGCAGGAGCCTAGTGTGAGGATTGCAGTCAGTACATGGTGATAGTCATGAGTTACTGCCATTGCATCCCTGATTGGACATATGTCACATGAAACAGTGGTATGCCAGACACTGTCTGGGGTTATCAGTGACATGCCAATAATGGGCCAATGTTCATAGCTGCAGTCACAAGTCTTCTACACTTTGTACAGATGTCATGCAGTATATATAAATGTGTTGTGCTCCCTCGGCAAATGTATACCATCTGTTGTGTTGGGTTGATGGTCATATCTATGCATGTTGTTATAAGTAATCCTGAATGCTGTTGACTATTAATAAGCCATATCTGTGTTTAAACTGCAACACCATAGGCTGTATGGGTTTGGAGGTCCCAGCAGTACCTCCTGTCCCACTTCAGCTGGCCATGGCACCCGGCACCAGCACATCTGGGGCCCAACCTTGGACCTCCACTTCTGTTGGCTCTGCACCGCCTTCTGGTGGAACCGCCACTGAGGATGGGGCTTGTCGCCCCTGGGAGAAGGTCCAGACAGGAACATGTCCACTGTCGTACAGTCCCAGACATGGTGCGGAGGGGGCTCAATAAAGGGTTCTGAGGCAGGATAAGCCAGCTCGAGGGCAGAGTCTCACATTTACAGGGTGAGCCTGTCCCTCCTAGACAGCCCCCAGCACTGCTACCTTTGCGGCTGTTTTGGTGCAGTGGTGGCTGCCCATGGCTGGGGAACTCTGTCCCACTGTTTCCTTCTGGGGGTTCATGGGCTTGTAACTGCCAAACACCCCTCCTCATCCAAGGTGTATCCCCCCACATGTGTCATATACTGACCCTGTATGCTGTCTTGTCTGTCATCCTACCCAACCTATCCTCCACAAGCATACCTACTCTCCTTCCCCCTCACCCCACTCTCACCCTATGGAAACAGAAGGCCAATCAGTTCCTAGAACAACATTTACCCCGTACATAGCTGTTCATTTCACGCACGTGTCCACTGGACACATGTAACCCTTTTAATATGTATCACAACATACTCTAGTTGTCCTCACCCCTGTCTCTCAGGCACATGATCCTGGTATGCACATGACTCCTAAAGGATCCAGGTACACATGAAGCAGACGACCCCATTGTACACACAACACTACCGGTCCCTCTATGGTTACCCCATTTACCTTTTTCATGATGATGATGTTGCACACAGCACCTTGCAAGAGTACTGTTCTCAAATAATGATTGGACAGGAACTGCTGTGTTAATGTAAATAACATGCACAGAGTGATGTATACGGCCAATGTACAAATGTTTGCGTGTATTAATGACACATGTCTGTCTGAGGGAGTCTTCATATTACATAGGACAACACCACTACATAATACAGGCATCGCTGGTGTTTCCCTTTTCATTCCTTTGTAATGCTTTGTTGTCACATGGGATGTTCTTGATATATCTATATATATGTATGTATCTATATCTGGACATAAACACACACACATACATCTACATGATGGAATACATTTCCTATACTGTTGAATGACTGCACTGGATGATATGTTTGTGATAAGATCTGATGCCTGTATATCTGCCATGGCTTAGTAGTAAATCACAATAGCTGTGTGTGCAGGGTCCTGGATTTGAGCCTTGCAGAAGCCATTTATTTTATTGCTGGGCAGAACAAGGCTGTTGGATACATTGTGATTAAGGCACATTAAAGCAGTTGTGAGTGGGTGTGCATGGGTTTGCACAGAGCTAAGCAATGCTAACCTCTGGTTACAGTTTCTTACACTCAGTTAGCCTCTACATTGCTTCACCAGTCTATTACTCGCATACTGGTGGCCAAGCAGGCTTACACCCGCTTGCTCCCGTACTTGCAAATGCACTGTATTTAGTGTTTGCATCTGACACTCACACCCCTGGATGGGAGTGGGGACTATGATACCTTGTGATGCCTATTACATCGGATTACATGCCTACAGTATCGGGAATGACTGCCCATTAGGCGAAAGCATGCCGTTCGACTGTACGGAATCCGCGGCCTGTACACAGTTTGATTCATATTATTGGTGTGTTCCTCTTACGGTCTGCACCTGTCTGGCTAATACATGGGACCTAACACTCTTCAATACAAACAAGTAATTGGGTTTTGGAACACACATCCTTCAGGTGAGTCATGCTACTGCATACCTAATATTCTATCCTCTTTCTAAGGTTGTCAGTGGAATATTTGCTTTCTGTCCCTATCAGACCTCTCATATGAGTGGGGAAAAATACCAACTGAATCAAGAACATGTCATAACAACATCAGGGACACATTTAAATTATTAGTGCTATTAACCTGACACATTGACAGACTCAGAGCATATGAATTCATACACATTTTCTGAGGTAAATGATGTTTATAACTCTTAATTGTTGTCATTATTCATTATGTGTAATTCACCACCTTTCCTCCAAAAGTCACTAGTTTTAAGAGAGATTAAGTGGGACAGAGTTAGAAACTGAGTCGAAATCAAAGACGTCCCTGGAAATTGGGGACAGTTCAGAGGTATGGTCCCTATTTGTTCCCCCAATGGTTTATGTCCTGTCCAGTGGATTTGCTCTTACAGGTTGAGAGGTATGGGCATCAGCTATGCCCATTTCAGAATATTACTTACATCCCTGGGATGGTCCTAATATGACTGCACCAGCCAACACCTGCATGCCTAGGCCCATAATTGCATACCCATAGTTCCTCCACCTGCCCCTCCTCTACAGCACTTATCCTTACTGTGGGTGCAGGTTGGATATAAACCCACCACTATACACTTCCCACTCTCTTAGTGACGGGACACATGTCATAAGTTGTGTTGACCCATGGGTTATCAGGCTTGCACAACCTATTGGTCCATGTGCATCTACAGCCTGGTTTGATGAATCATTACTGGGACTGACTCCCATGACCATTAATTTTTGGGTGTCCTACAAGGGACATCGATGTCTATGTTTCAAGATTAGACCTGGCAGGTCTCTCCCACTGGTAATATCCTGCCTGTGGTCTGGGAAGCAGTGGTATGTTTACTTTTATTGTGTGTCTGTATGTCTCACGGGCCTAGCTGGGGGGGGGGGTTGATGCTACGTGTTACACGTTTTTTTATTGGACCCTCACCCCCATATGCATGGCCTGTGAACATATGTAACTCGTAACTGCTGTATCATATCCTAGCTATATACAACTGTATATTTACATATCTATATATATATATATATATATATATATATATATATATTACTATATACAGATATATCTGTATATGTATGCATACATGTATATATTTATGTATTGCTGTATATATATATATATATATATATATATATATATATATATATATATATATATAAATGCATACATGTATATATTTATGTATTGCTGTATATATATATATATATATATATATATATATATATATATATATATATATATATATATATATATATATATATAAAATACAGCATATGGGTATATGGGTGTCTGCATATGTATATATCTATATGTGGGTATGTATATGTATTCTGTCTATGTATGTATAGATTTGTACTACGGAGAGGAAGAGGCTTATCTCTATGTCGCTATGGGTAGATATACACACACACATACCTCTACATATAAACATCTACATCTGGTTATTCCTTTCCTTGCCATATAGATTACGCTTTGCTGCAATGGGACTTGTAGTGGGTGTGGCTGCTCGTTGGATGATGCCTCTGCCCAATGAACACATTTGCTTACATCCCTGGTGCTGTCCATATAGGTCCACATCAGCCAACGCCTGCACACCTAGACCCATAAGTAGCTATCCATAGTTCCGCCACCCGCACCTCCTCTACAGCACCCATCCTTACTCTGGGTCCTGTTCGGTTCTGGACACACCACTACATGCTGCCCACGTTCCACTTCATGGGACTGATTTCATACAATTGTCTTGACCCATGGGTCATCAGGCTTTCCCACCCTTGTATTCCGAGTATGTATACACCCCAGCCTGAATGTTCGGTTTATCACCTTCTTTTTGTCTTGCCAATTTTTAGGGTGTTCTGCAAGGAACACTCCTGTCTGTGTTCCAAGATTAGAATTCATGGGTGCAGCCTGTGGTCTGGGGAGCAGTGGACTCTTTACATTGTTTGTGTGTACGTTTCCCGTATCCGAGTGGGGGGGGGTGGAAGGTCATGCTACATGTTTCATGTTTCTTGCTTGGGCCCCTCACTTCCATTGGCATAGCCTGTGAACATATGTCATTAGCTGTTTATCTGTGTATATTTTCACACACACACACACACACACACATATATATATATATATATATATATATATATATATATATATATATATATATATATATACAGTACTTACTATTATCGCAACCAGAATTTGCAACATCTTTTACTTTCTTCACTTTTACTGAAATGGCCTCACTGAAGTGTGATATGGAAGAGTAGACTGGCAGAAAGTCTGCTGGGGATATCGGTGGGGGTTTTAAAAAACTAAGACTTATAATTTTGAGGTGTGTGGGTAGCGTCCTTTAAAGACATCAAGCATGGAATTCAGCGATCACAGTGGTTGTGTGTGTACATGTGTTTGGCTGAAAGGAGTGTAGGAGTTAGTGTACGAACTGTGGAAAGGATTACTTTGTACTGCAGTTCCTTTTGGTGAAGGACTGCTACTTCTTCAGCGTTATCCTTTTGTTTTGTTTTTTTGGATGTATGACATTATTATGAAGGTTATAAACAGGTTTGGTGGACTTAGGTAGCTTCATCATTGAAACGGCTGATAAATAATACAGGTTTGAAAATAGAGATTTCCTACTTCACTGACTACAGCATGTGGAAGGAACACGTTTGCAGAAGAATGGGACTCGCTTAACTGACAGGAGATGCAGGCGGTAAAAGTAGAAACCTGTTTTTGAACCTTATTTTTTGATCCGTTTCAATGATAAACCTTCCTAAAAGTCTAAAAACATTACAGAACACGTCTCTAACCTTCATAACATTGCACTGCTACTACCTGACGTAAACAGAAGAAACCAGCATTACCGCAAAAATCTGGTTGCGATAATACTTAAGTACCATATAAATATATATATCTATATATATATATATATATATATATATATATATATATATAGATATATATATATATATATATATATGTATAGATATGTATATATATATATATATATATATATATATATATATATATATATATATATATATATGTATATGTCTGCAACTATATATATATATATATATATATATATATATATATATATATATATATATATATACATATATGTATATTTAGACTTATATATATATATATATATATATATATATATATATATATATATATATATATATATATATATATATATATATGTGTGTGTGTGTGTGTGTGTGTGTATGTGTGTGTGTGTGTGTCTGTAAAGCAATGCATACCCCACCCAAACGCACTTACACACCCTTACTGGTGTTTATATATGCTTAAACCAGCTTACTAGTGCCATATTCATTATGACACTGACACTTCGCTCCAGTTATCTTTTAATTGTTATTTTGCAGGTTATACAGTGGACAGATATCGCAATATGTTCATGTACAGATTACCAATGGTAAATGGTATGTGATGCAGTGGGATTCAGAATGTGGATGTCTGTTCGTTAGATGGTTGCTCTAACCAATACACTATTGCTGTGCTGCTTCATTTGCATATATACCCATATACCCATGGCTCCTGGTTCCCCAAACAACCACCCCAATGCCTCCCTAACACTGCAGTCATCCATTCTCCAGTTGGATTTGCAGTGTATCCACACCACTACACATTGGTCACTCCCTTCTCCTATAGACCCATCCCTTTGGTTGACTCACTCCACGTATCCTCAGAACTCTCAAACTTTTAGTCCACAAACATTGGTGACATGAGCGACCAAAAGGAAACTATTCACAATTTTTGGGTTGTCCCACATGGGACATGCTTGTGTTTATGTCAAGATTAGACTCTATACTTCATTACATCCTTACTCCCGTTAACATGACACTATGATAAATTAATAAGTATGACTATGTGGTAACGCACACATGAGAGCCTAATTATGTATGTGTTCTGGGTATTTCTTTTACAAATAGACCAGTTTAGTAATTGGCATTGTAGTAGTAGGCAGATCACAGGAATGTTTCCATGTGTGGGAAAGTCCTCACATTTGATTTTTTTCAACACAGCACTGACTTTGGACATTTTACACACTTCTGCATTTTAGCAGTTTCGGCCCTTCCCTCTTACGCACAGCCTATTATTCTATCTACTGTCGAGGTTTGTAAGTGCACATTCATGTTATTTATGTCTGCAAATGGAATGAATGTGTTACAGAGAATGTACTTCTTCATATTGATGTCTGCATGTGTGTATGCATATATAATTATAACGAACTCGCTGACCTCCACAGGGCGGTCTAATTAGAACCAGCCCATACAACCCTGGCACGCGTGGCTGCATAATTTCATACCCATAGTTCCTCCACCCCACCCAAGTAAAACATACACGCATACCATCCATTGTCCTGTTGTTATCGCAGCCATGACACACCTCCACACATTGCCCTCTCCCGAGCATTAGGGGCCCTTCACGTATGTTGTCCCAACCCATGTATTCTCAGGCTCTCCCACCATTTAGTCCTTGAACATACCCTGCCCTTGCTTGTGTAATAGTCGGATGGCCAAATAGCCTATCAATTTTTGGGTAGTCCCACCAGGGACTACCCTCTGTGTGTAAAGTAGACTTAGCAGATCAACAATGTTACTCCCACTGGTAATATCCTGCCTGTGCTGTGAGTAGCAATGCTTTGCTCACTCCTGCCCAGCTTGATATGACATACGCTGACAGCGCTATATAATACTGGGGTTGTGTTGATTCTCTTCTCATTCCTTTTGTATGCTTTATTGTTATGTCGTTCTTTCTTCATAGATATATATATATATGTGTGTGTATATATGTATATATATATATATATATATATATATATATATATATATATATATATATATATATATGTATACATATTATATATCTGTACATACTTATATACATTTCCTACGCTGGGCACTGCTTAGACCCATGCAAGCGCACTCAGACTTGCTTACTGGTACTTATATGTGTTTACTGCTGCTTATTTGTGCTCACACCTGCTTACTAGTGCCTTATTCATTATGACAGTGCCACTTTGCTTGAATGATATTTAAGTTAAATATCTCATGTGATACTCTTATGTCAGTTTTACAGCAAAACAACATTCATTCCACATGGAAAATGATATGTGCTATTGTTGGGCTCGAACCGTGTATGCCTGTTCGTTAGGCGGCTGGTCTAAACACTGCACTATTGACATTTACATTGATTCTGCATGTTTTTCTCTATTTGACTGAATTTGATGTGTAAGCTATGCTCGGCAGAGGGCAGCGACGTGCAAACACGCTGCTCTTTGCTTACACCTTCGATATTGCAGTAATTCAAATGTATAATAGGGACACGGGGAATCTAATTGTGAAATTTTTAGGGACAGGGCTCAACATTCCACTACGTGCTTGTGTGTTTACTACTTCAATTTTATATCACTGTTTGTGGACACTCTTGTATACTTAGCATACATTTCGACATCCACGGACACTGAATTGCTGACTTACTCTTAGATGCGGGCTCTACTAGTAGGCATAGTAGGTTTTGCAACTGTCGGGGCATGTTTACGCCTCTGTAGAGCACTTGTACATGCCCCCCCCCCCCACTAGCACATGTTTCCTGTGCACATTGAGCGTGTGGCAGCACGCCCTCATACATATTCATATGGCGCTACTGCACCATGTGTAGTGAGGATGCTTGGCACAAGGCTAAAACCATCCTTGCGCTGAGCATCTAGAATCCCGGGGATAGTTTCATAGTCAAGTACTAGGCTAGCAAACCTTGTGGCCATTTTAAGCTTAGCCAATTTCTCTTTTTTTTGCGCTCAAAATAACCTATCCCATTTGGTTATAGACTGACCTTACCCATCCCGTGGTCGATAATTGCATATTCCTCCTAAGGAGAATAACTGTGATCATAAAATAGACAATCTGAGGAGACCCATGCATGGGATAAAGCATTTAGGAGCTACCTCTGTCTATTAGTAGAATGGGGCAGTCCTGGGGTAAATTTTCTATTTCGTATCCACAGATCTATGTTTTGCTTGAATATTAGTAGGGATGAACTTTGATTTATGTGGATGGGGAGTCTGCTCCACAGCAGCTGTATCCTCTGTAAGATATACCTCTCCCTCCAGACCATTCTGTTGAAGCTGCAGAAGAGATTTAGATCCCTAAAACAGATTATTTCTGATGCCATTTGACTTACTTTAAATTTAATTAAAATCCTTTCTTACTTTAAGGTACTGGACAACAATAAATTTTAGCATATCCAAAAGCTGCATAACTTAATTTTGTATACGTATGTTATCTTTCCAATACTGTACTGGAATTGCAAAATGCACTAAATTCAAAACATGTACCTTACATACAAATTGTGAACTTAAGAAATGTATCAAATTATGGAGAACTTGCATTTTGGTATGTTAGGGGATCATGTATAATACAATATTCTTATTCGCAGTATTGCCACTGGTTTCTGAAAGTACATTAATGTGTGACAGATGGCAAGTGTTGAAACACCAATAAGCATTACCACAACCAAATTCTCCTGCTGTCCCATGGACATAAACAGCAAAGATCATTATCATGGTAAAACCAAACCTCAAAATGAACAGCTGACTTAGGCTCCATGGACATATGAACTCCACCTCTAAACAACCCTATTCATCAAGGTAGAAAGCAACAATACAGTTTATGCAGCAATGTTAACTAAAGATTTCTAGTAAGGGAGCCAAGCTTTCCACTTGAATATTGCAAGGGTGCTATGCAAATGTTGCAAACTTTATAAAATATCGTGTACTAGGCTAATGGCCCTTGAGCCTTTACAAGCCTAGCCCATAGAAGTGCCCTGGCATCGTGTCACCTGACATTAATTCCCAGTGCCTCTATCACGTAGAGCCACTGCAGTGATCCCTGGGGTGACCTTTCTATTTCTCATCCACTCAAGATTTTTCTTGAAGAGGGCCAGTGAGGTGCTCTGCTCGACATGTATACGAAGTCTATTCCAGAGCATGGGCAGTGTCTGGATTATGAACTTGTACCTCCAGCATGTTCTGTTGATTGTGATAATGAGGTTGAGGTCTCTGGAGCATGTGGAGTTGAGGGATTTAGATTTCTTTAGATGTAGCATTTCTAACAGAGCTGGGTCAGGCATGGCTTTGTAAGTCAAGCAGAGATCGTCTCTTAGTAGATGATATGAGAAAGAGAATAGCTGGAGTTTTTTTTGAGTCTGCCATGTAGGACATGTGTTTAAGGCCTAGGATCCTCTTCATGAGGTACTTTTGTGGCCTTTCCAGCTGTTGCATGTGTCTAGTGAGGTACATGCCAAATGGGGCATTAAATTCAATGACTGGCCTAATGAGCGAAGAGTAGAGAGAGAGAGATTTGATGAACTCTTTCATCCTGGATGCAAAACCCTTGGTAATGAGATGTGCCACATAGAAGGACTTTCTGACTGCAATGGTAATGTGGTGGTCGAAGGAAAGGTTGCTGTCAACCTGTGTCCCCAGATCTCTCATAATGCCTTCAGTGTTCAGTGGGCTCCCATCGATGTGGTAATTAATGGGAACTGAGTTTTTCCCAAAGGGGATGATGACACATTTTTTGGCATTAACCTTAAGACCATGGTTTTGACACCAGCCATTGGTCTCAGTGAGACCTTTCTGTAGGCTGTCAACATCACTTGGGGAGTTAATAATGGCTCCCAGTTTGCAGTCATCTGCAAACTTGGTCAGCCAGAGTCCCTCCATGTTGGCCTGGACTTCCTAGAAGTAGATGCCAAACAGGATAGGACCCAGGACTGATCCCTGTGGGACTCCACTCATGACTGTTTGGTAGTCTGACTTGGAGTCCAATACTTTCACACTGTGGGCCAGTTTTCAGCCCACCTAGTGATATAGGGGTTGATGCCTATTTTGGTGACATTATCAATAACTCCTGAGTGGGAATGGTATCAAAGGCCATGGCCAGATGAAGGTAGGCAGTATGAACTGCCTTGCCCTCATCCACAGCTCTGGTGACTGACTCAAAAAAGTCAACCAGGTAGAACAGGCATGATCTCCCTTTCACAAAACCAAATTGCATGGGATCTAGAGTTTAGAGATTTCCTATATCCTTGTTAATTAGGTCCATGATGATGTGCTCCATAGCCTTACATATCAGACTTGTCAGGCTAATGGGGTGATAATTTTCAGGGTCTGTAGTCACTCCCCCTTTATGGAGAGGGATGACTGTAGCAGTGTGCCATTCAGCGGGACAAAGCCTGAAGAGAGGCTGTGATTGAACAGGGTACACAGATGTGGTGCCAGTTCACTTTGTAGTTCATGTAGAACACATCCAGGGATATTGTCAGGTCCCATGGAAGCTGTATTCTTGGCTTGGACAATGCAGCTTTAACCTGTGCCGCAGTAATGCTCATTGTCTGGCATTTCTCCAGTATTGTGATTAGTCCTTTGGGGGGAGGGGTAAAGTTGGCACTGAATCTGTAGACCAGTATGTTGGCAATATCTGTTGGCTCAGTATAGGAGGTACCATTGTGCAGTAGCTCAGAACAAGCCTGGGTATTGCCATGGAGATTATTGATAAAACTATAGAAGGCTTTGTGGTTGTTTTTAGTGTCTGCCACAATTCTGCCTTCATAGCTGGCTTTAGAGGTTTTGATGAGGGATCTCAACTTTTTGTTGAGGCTAATAAGGGTGTTTTTCCAGTCTTGTGACTTCACCTTTTTCCTGCAACAGTTTCTTCCTTCTGTTGTAGAGTTTATTAATGGTAAGGGACTACCAGATTTGCTTCCTTTTAATGGAGGAGAGTGTCTTGGTTCTGTTGGGTATGGCTACTTCCATGCATTTATGTACATGTTCATACAATGCATTGGTGTATGATTCAGCAGTCATGTGTCTATTTTCGATGGACATGGGTGCCGTGATGTTAACCACCTCTATTTTTAGGAGCCCAAAGTCAGCTATGGAGAAGTTTCTCATGGTGGTTACCTTTGCAGGGGTGTGTGGGTGAGATGTGGATTTCCATGGTTATTAGTTTGTGGTCAGATTTAACTGGTCTTTTCAGGCTTGTTGGCTGTTGGTGAAGCACCCACCAAGAGGAGAAAACGCTGAGAGAAGAAAGGAGCCACTTTTGAGACTTTAAGTATTTTTCCTCTGTTTATTTGCTAAGTTTTTCTGCATAGCCGCCTATTTTGAGCATTTTCTGGCTTGTTAAATTTGATTTCTGCATTAGTAACTGTATTTAGAGCACAACCTAGAGCTGTTTACTGAATTTCCTGTTTGCACTTATTTTTAAAATCGTTTTTTCTCAAACCTTGCATTTTATCTGTATTTGGCCTAGCACTCTTATGTGGGGTCATTTACTGCACTGTTATAACTTGTTGATACTTGTTAACCTCTGCTATCTCTGAAAAAACAAAAACACAAAAAAATCTTGCTTTTTTCCCACTTTTCTGAGATTTAAAAAAGTTCATTTACAGGCTTGCTGTTCTTGAACTGTTTGTAAGTTTCTGTGAGGCCATTTTTTGCTTGGGCTAAAGGAAAGTCTCTCTGTTGATCAGTGGCAGTGAAAAACATTGAGCAGCCTGCCTGCCCCTGTGGGAGTGGTTACTGACTTGAAACTGTAGTTTTATTGGCCATTTTGGGTCAATTCCAAAACTCCTTCATCTTCCTCTCTTAAAACCCTCTTTTGCGCGGTTTTGTGCATTTTTGAGCATAGCGCAACAACGGGCAGCGCCGCCTAATTGGGTTTAAACTATTCCTGGCTCCACAAAGTCTGCTCTTCACTTTTTCACTTAGAACTGCTCTATCTCTCAATTTAAACACCATATTCTCAAAGGCCCTTCACTGGTCCAATTAATTAATCCTACAAGTTAGCACTATTAAACCATAAGCACTACTTACTCTTATACTCTCTACGATTACCCTGTCCTCTATTGGTCCATCTTAAATTCATTTTCCCTATTACTCTAGCATGTCCAAAGGTCAGTCAATGGTTTCCTCTCCAGTCCAGCTGGTGATCTGGGAATTTTGAGGCAATGTTACAACTGTCTCATGTACACGGACAACCCTCTCCTCCTCCAAACAGGTTCAAATATATGTGAGAGATGCAACTATTTAGCCAAACTGGAGGCTGAGCTCTTTCACCTCAAAACTGGTGTAACCAGTCAGGAGGAGAAGGTAACCTCACACAACACAATTCCAGTATCACATAGTCCCAACACATCAGCGAACCAAACACATAAATACACAAAAACATACCCGGAGGCTCTAAATAAAAATCTACCTAAGCAACAGAGACCTCCAAAGCAGACATCCAAGCAAACGCTACCTCAAAACAAAACACACACAGCACATAACCCACAAAGTCAGTGTGCCAAGCAGCCACAGCCCTTAAGGCTGAATAACACACCTGATACTCTTGTTATAGGTGACTCTATTGTCAGACACACTGACGTCCCGCTCACCAGGCTGAATAAAGAGAAGGTCACGGTGAGCTGCCTGTCGGGTGCTAGGATCCGACACATAATGCAAGCACTCAGGTCACTCCAAAGCAAATACAAATATGACTCAGTCATTGTACTTGCTGGTGTGAATGACCTGAGACGTACCTCCCTGGACTACATGAAAAGAGACATAGAGGAGCACTCTGATCATGTAGCTCAGGCTGGTATGACCCTGACCTTGAGCAGCATCTTACCCTCACCTAGAATGATGCCACAGTACAAAGACAAAATGATCGATTTTAACAATTGGCTAAAATTTTGGTGTCATTCAAAGGGGATCCAGTGTCTGTCAGCCTGGGATGACATGCTCGACAAGCCACGTTGTTTCACTAGGGACGGCTTGCACCTGTCACCACTGGGCTTTCGGATATTGGCAAAGGCTCTTGCCACCCCATAGTGCCTTTTTAGGCAAGGCTCAAAAGTCAAACCCACCCCATAGACAGCACAAGGAACAAGAAACTAAGGGTAATGCTGCTAAACGCCAGAAGTCTTAACCTCAAGATGCACGCACTCGAAGCTCTCCTCAGTATGGAGAACATCGATATCTGTGCAGTGACAGAAACCTGGTTCAAGGCTCCAGAGAGCACCCCAGCACTACCAGGCTATACCTCATATCATGCTTTTCGGCCCCAAAACCCGGACCGAACCACAAAATGAGGGGGAGTTTCCATATTTATCAAGGATATCCACACCTCCAGGTTAGTGGCATTGCACAAAGTATCGGAGACCATCCATGTGCAACTAACAGTGGGCAAGACTGCTTTTCAGTTTATAGCATCCTACAGACCACCCTCTCAAAGTCAGGAATCCCATTTGGCTTTCCTGAAAACATTGGAGAACATGGAGATCTCTCCGAACACCATTATATTGGGTGACTTCAACTACCCAAACATTGACTAGGAGCACTACTCAAGCCCCAGCACCTTAGCCCAAAGATTCCTGGAAATTAAAAACTCAAATGCTATAGAACAACTAGTCACCACTCCCACAAGAGGGGACAACATACTAGACCTGATCATTACCAACATGGGGACTCTATGCTCCACACCAGAAGTATATCCCTCATTGGTAAGATCAGACCAAAAATTAATTTCACTGGATGTCCACATCCCGACCCCACCCCAGCCCAGAAAACCACAGTGAAAAACTTCTCAAAAGTGAACTTCTCACTTCTCAAAACCGAAGTGGAATCCTTCGAGGCCCCAGGGCCAGTGGAAACTACAGCCCAAACTGCAGAATCCTATATAAATGCATTCTACGGACATCTCCAGGAATGCATGGATCATACTATCCCAAACAAAACCAAGACCCAATCATCCAAAGGCAGGCGTCCAGTCTGGTACACCCCTGCCATAAATAAACTGTACAACAGAAGGAGGAAGCTACTACATGATAGAGCAAAATCCCTAATAGGGAAGGCATCTCTGATCAGTACTAGCAAAAAATTATGATCCCTCATAAAATCCTCCAAGGCCAGCTACGAGAGAAAAATTGCACAGGACACCAAAGACAATCATAAGGCTTTTTTCAGTTATGTTAGAAACCTGGGATGCAACTCCCAGACTTGTTCTGAGTTGATTCTAAACGACAAAAAATACACTGAACCCACAGACATCGCCAATATCCTGGCAGACAGGTTCAGTGCAAACTTCTCCACCCCTCACCCCCAAAAGAGCAAGTATCTTTCCCGGCAGAGGGCTGCTTCCCAAACATCTCAGATGCTCAGGTGAAGGCTGCCCTCTCCAAAGCAAAAAGCACTGCTTCCATGGGACCAGATGGCGTTCCAGTTTGCGTCCTACATGAACTACAAGAGGAACTAATCCCTCAAATAAAACAGCTATACAATATCAGCCTCACTACAGGATATGTGCCCACAGAATGGTGTACAGCAACAGTGGTCCCACTCCACAAAGGTGGAGCCTCTATGGACCCTGGAAACTATCGCCCCATAAGCCTGACTAGCTTAGTCTGCAAGGCTATGGAGAGGATCATCATGGAGCTCATAAACAAAGACATTGAGGACCTACAGACACTAGATCCTACCCAGTTCGGCTTTGTCAAGGGCAGATCCTGCCTTTTGAACCTGGTTGACTTCTTTGAAACAGTCACCAAAGCCATAGATGAAGTGAAGGTAATCCACACAGCCTATCTGGATCTTACAAAGGCATTTGACACAATACCCCACTCGGGCATCATAGATAAGCTATCCAGCTTAAATATAAACCCCTATGTCACAAGATGGGTCGCAAACTGGCTCAAAGACAGAACCCACAGAGTGAGAGTTGCTGGAGCCATGTCAGACTCGAAACCGGTCACAAGTGGCATCCCACAGGGTTCTGTCCTGGGACCACTCTTGTTCGGTATATACTTTTCCGAGGTACATGCAAACGTGGGAGGACTATGGCTCACCAAGTTCGCAGACGACTGCAAACTGGCGCCATAATCAACTCTCCAGCTGACACAAACATCCTTCAAAAAGGTCTCACAGAGACAGATAACTGGTGCCAGCACCATGGTTTAAAGCTAAATGCCAAAAAATGTATAGTCATACCCTTTGGCAAAAACAATGTGCCCACAAATTACCACATAGTCGGAAACCCATTAAGTACAGAGAAAGTTATTAGGGACCTGGGGACCCAAGTTGATAGCAATCTCTCCTTTGAAAACCACATTGCCAAAGTGGTTAGAAAGACCTTCTACATAGCCCACCTCATCACGAAGGGTTTCACATCTAGATCAAGAGCGATAATCGTGCCCCTTTATTCATCCCTCATCAGGCCCATCATAGAATACAATGCCCCTTTTGGGATGTACCTTACCTGACACCTGCAGCAATTAGAAAGACCCCAAAAGTATCTCACCAAGAGGATCAAGGGTCTCAAACAGATGCCATATGCTGCTCGGTTAAAAAAACTCCAGCTCTACTCAGTTGCATACCGCCTACTTCGAGGCGATCTATGCCTGACCTACAAAGCTATGTCAAATCCAGAATTAATGGACATGCTCCACCTCAGTAAATCTAAATCCCTTAGAGCCACATGCTCGAGGGACTTGAACCTCAGCACAGAAATAAATAGAACTTGCTGGAGGGACAGGTTCATAACCCAGAGGCTCCCTTCACTCTGGAATAGAATTCCAGTTCATGTGAGGCAGAGCACCTCACTGAATCTCTTCAAGAAGAATCTCGATAAGTGGATGGGGGATCGTAGGTTTGTCCCCGGGATTACTCCTGTGTCACTATTAGACAGAGGCACAGTAAACTAAACCTTAAAAAGGGCACAGTATACTCAAATCAAGGGGTGGCGTAAGCCATACAGAATCGGGCTAGGCTTATAATTGCCCCAGGGCAGATAGCCTAGTATGAACCTATGAACCTATGAACCTATGAATTGACTATTGGTGTAGAGCAACAGTTGCCCATGTTAGTAATAACCATGTCAAGGATTTTGCTTCCTCTAGTGGGGGTAAGAATGAGCTGGTCCAGGCATTGGAATTGATGAATTCCAGGAAGTGTTGGGCCAGTGTATTGGTACATGAATAGTTTTCCCAGTTGATGAAGGGGTAGTTGAAGTCACCTAGTATGAGAGTGTTGGGTTGGACCCTAATAATTTCCAGGGTGCTTAGGAACATGGAGTGAAAGTCTTGGGACATGGTAGGGGACCTATAGTAGGCTAAGACCTGATTCGCCATGTTACCCAATGTTAGTTGTACCTGAAGTATCTCATATATGTTATGCTGGGTTACTAGTCTGGAGGTCTGCATATCCTTTATGAATATGGAGACACCACCACCTTTGGAGCTTCGGTTCATGTTCTAGGGCCAAAAGGTGTGGAATGAGTTATAGCCTGGTAGTGCAGGCATGCTTTCTTGTGCTTTAAACCAGGTATCCATTAGAGCACAAATGTCGATGTTCTCCATTTTGAGGAGTTCTTTGAGCAAGTGCATCTTGAGATTTAGACTTCCAGGGTTCAGCACCAAGACCCTCAGATTGCATTTATTTATAGCTGTTACAGTGGTAATTTGGTCTTTGGAACATCACCTAAAAAGGTGCTATAGGGGAGGCAAGAGCCTTAGCCAGTATCCAGAAACCCAGGGGTGACAGATGCAGGCCATCTCTGGCAAAGCATATAGGTCTGTCAGTCATGTCATCACAAGCAGACAGATACTGGATCCCCTTAGAATGACACCAGAAACTTAGCCAGTTGTTGAAGTCAATCAAATTTGGCTTGTACTGTGGTTTCATTCTGGGCAGGGGTAGGATGCTGCTCAGGGCTAGGGTCATACCTACCTGGGCCACATAATCCATGAGCTCCTCCTTGTCTCTTTTCATGTAGTCCAGGGAGGTGCATCTCAGGTCATTCACACCCACAACGACAATGACAGAATCATAGTTGTACTTGTTGTGGAGTGACCTGAGTGCTTGTGTTATGTGTTGGATTCTGGCACCTGATAAACAGCTGACTGTTACCTTCCCCTTACCTAGCGAGTGGGACATCAGTGTGCCTCACTATTGAGTTACCTACAATTAGTCTACTGGGCAAGCTGTTTTGCCTTAGGGGCTTAGGGTGAGGGACACACTGTGTAGGTGAGCTATGTGTCTTGTGATCTGTGCTTTGTTACGGTGGTCTGCCTTGGAGGTCACTGCTGTTTGGGTAGATTTGTATTGAGAGCCTCCATGAAGGTGGGTGTGTGGTTTGTGTTTTTATGTGACAGCTATGATGGTGGGTGTTCTGGAGGGCTATGTGTTGCATGTGGTGTGGTGCAGGTGTTAACCTTCTCCACTTGACCAGCTATTATGGTCTTGGCTTGAGAGTGCATGGTTTCCAATTTGGATATATAAGTGCATCTCTCACAAGTCTGAGTGTTGGGGGGTAAGAGGAGAAGGTTGTCTGTGAACATGAGGCAGTTTCTACACTGCCTTAGAATGCCCAAGTTCACCAGGTTAATAGGAGAAAATAAACTAGAACAATTCGATCACAGCCTCAAAAACCAGCAACCACGTCAGGCCTTGGAAAATCCAATTTATTGACCGACTAAGCGCTTTCACCAAATTAATGGCTTCCTCAGAGTCAGTGTTACAAACAAAAAACACAACTTATATACCTTCAGTACAAATTACGTCACCTAATCATCAATCAATCAATTACCTAATTAAATACAATTAAACTTAATAAACAACATAACATTCTCACAATTCTCATAAAATCTAACATTTTATGTCCCAGCTTTTAAATAACATTTGTTAAACTAAAATAAATGTAAAAAAACATACATTTATATATATGTATATTTACCTTATACTACATTGTTGTTTAAAACAAGTGATCTACAACAATTAAAATTTTTAATCAATATATGCATCAAATGCAATACAAATTGGTGAATAAAGATTTTCATCTTTTATCATTCTGTTTTCTTGTTCATTGTTTCTTGTTTCACTTTAATACCTATACACAATATTTTTATATAATACTAGCCCTAGATTTCAAAACAGGCTTTAAGGAAATATGATCATTAATGCCAGGGTACCTAGTGGCATTAAGCCTCAACTGCCACTTCGTCTCCAATAGGGCAACCTTGTTACTAATGTCCCCTCCATGCTCAAACATAACCCTGTCTATAATGAAAAATAAAAATTTCTTAAAATCCTTACAGTTCCCACTGTGAATGTAAAGTGCATTGTGCGAATCCTTGTTCTTAATTGCTCTCACGTGCTCCACAATTCTTTCACGCAGTCTACGAGTTGTTTTGATGCATATATTGATTAAAAATTTTAATTGTTGTAGATCACTTGTTTTAAACAACAATGTAGTATAAGGTAAATATACATATATATAAATGTATGTTTTTTTACATTTATTTTAGTTTAACAAATGTTATTTAAAAGCTGGGACATAAAATGTTAGATTTTATGAGAATTGTGAGAATGTTATGTTGTTTATTAAGTTTAATTGTATTTAATTAGGTAATTGATTGATTGATGATTAGGTGACGTAATTTGTACTGAAGGTATATAAGTTGTGTTTTTTGTTTGTAACACTGACTCTGAGGAAGCCATTAATTTGGTGAAAGCGCTTAGTCGGTGAATAAATTGGATTTTCCAAGGCCTGACGTGGTTGCTGGTTTTTGAGGCTGTGATCGAATTGTTTTAGTTTACTTCCTTATCCTGTTTTCCGGATTTTCGTTTGTGTGTTTAAAGTACTCGATTCAGCCTCAGCTTGTCAGTTAACTGTTTCGGGCACTATGGAGGGGGTCCTGAAAGAAATTGCTACAGGAGTCAAAAAGTTGCTCCAAATGTACGCTAAGGATCAAGTGACTATTGATGCCAGTCCTACGAATTCCCAGGTGGATCTTTACACTTTACACTCCCCGGTTGCTTCAGGTTCCAGTTTGCCGCCGGGACAGAAGTCAGCAGTTCCGGTTTCTTTATCTTTTTCCGAGGTGGTGTCTAACCCGATTGCAAGGTCTTTGTCCGGCCCGAATGGGTCGGGTGGTTCAACAAGAGAGCCTGGTGTTCGTACTGTGAGGCACGACAAGGATGATATGGCTCGTGAATTGCTCGCATGGTTCGAGGAACCTGAATTCAATGACCGGAGGGATTTTACAACAGAGGGGCGGAAGCTACCGTTATCGTTACCATTAAAGGAACAAATAGCTAGGTACGACAGAATGTGTACAAAGTACAAAGCTTTACAGCTGGGCAATCTCTTTCTGGGTCGTTCTAAGGAGCTCAAGCAGGTGCCAAAGGGGCTCCGGTTGTGGAAGCATCCTATGGGTATCGAGGTAGGCTCCGAGGCTTACAAGGAACTGACTTGTTTATTCGACCGAACGGGTCTTGATATGTTGGATATAATCATCAAAAACAACTCAAACAGGTTAGTTTCTTTACGGGAAGATATTTCAAAGCTGCACAATAATATTTGCTCTGATTTATTGTTTTTTCAACATGAGGCCTATTTTTCTAAAGTACACAAGAAACTGAGTGGTTTTGTGACTAAGAACAAGGCATTGAAAATTAAGAAATTGTCAAGGGACACTGTTGATTATCAGGCCAACATGGCTTACCCGCCTGGTCAAAACAAAAGCAAAAATAGAGGTGATGTTAGGGTTACCTTTGGTTATGAAAGGAACCGGCCTCTATATAATGGTCGGAGTGATTCATTGCAGGATGATCAAATGACTGAGGGGGCTTTTAGTGAAGTGCCTGACCAAGTTTTTGATGAAGTGGATTTTTTGGATCCACCAGCGGGACCGCGAAGGTCCGAGAGACTAATAAGCAAGGCCCAAAGGAAGGGGTTTGCGAACAAACACCAACAAGACTGGACAGGAGAAGGTCATTTAGGACATTTCTAAATGCAAATGAAAATGACTCTGTGAGTTGTTGTTTTGATTTTGGGCACGATTTGAATTTTATTTTCAATGATTGTTCTAGTGTTTCTACAGGTGTTACAGAATTGTCTGTTCAAGCGATAGGTTCAAACCATGAGGAAACTCTGGGGGATATGATTGCTGGTCCAAATGCCATGAACGGGGATTCAAACTCAAATTCCAATGGTGATTCGAATAGGGGGGTGGGGGTAAACATGGAGGGTGAATGTACCATTGTTCAGGAAATTCCGAGTTATCACAATGCATTTGAGTCTGATCGACTTACTGAAGCTGGAATTGAATTGTTTAATTGTAGTGAAGTTGACAAGAATTGTATAAGTGTAGATACAAATCCAATTTGTCAAATTCTTCACAAGAGAGAATTTTTTTATTTACAATTATACAGAAAAAGAAATTAATGATGTTTATTTTCAGTTATTCACTAAGGGTATTAATTTTGTACCCTGTTTCAGACTTGATGTAGCACAATTGTTGATAAATTTGAGGCTTTTTACAAGGAGACTAAACTTAGAAATGTTTTTTCACAACAACCCTAGCAATTTTATGAATGCTGAAATGCTTGGTCATAGGACACTCACAAGGAAAAGTACTTTTATTCCACCATCTTTTGGCGAGGTAGTTGCCTTAGAACAATTATTGGAATTTGAACTTAGGAAAATATGCAGTGACAGTTACATCTGGATTGACAATTTAACATCACAAGAAAGGATGCTCCTAAAAGAGTTGAAGAATTCTAATTATATTAGGTGTATGAAACCTGATAAGGGGGGTGGGATGATGTTAATGAATAAGTTAGACTACATCGCAGCTATGTTAACTATTTTAGATGACTTTGAAACATACTCGAGGGTCTCGAGGAATGAAATCAATGTGGCCTATAAAAGGATTGATGCATTTTTGTGGGACGCCTTGTTTCAAGGTACCATTTCTGAAACAGAATATGATTATTTGATGGTTAAGAACCCTGTCTTACCAAAAATTTTTGGTATTCCCAAGGTCCACAAGGGTGTAGTTAATCTCAAGTTTAGGCCTATTGTTGCAGCAAGGGGTTCAAAAACTGAACCCCTAGCCTCCTTTGTGGATTCTATGTGTAAGATGGTATTCAATGAGGTCCCCCATGTTTTGAGGGACTCATGGCATTGCCTGGAGAGGTTGAGGGAAGTCAAAGAAGATAGTAGTGTATATAGTTTTTTGTCAATTGATGTGGTGAACTTATTTTCTTCCATCCCACACAAGGAAGGTTTGGACATGTTCCGAGAGGGATTGTTGATGAGTAGTAAAGTGGATAAGGATAGGATCAATTTGATTTTTGATTTAATGGAATTGGTTCTATTGAACAACTTCATTGGTTTTGAGGGGGAATTATTTCAGCAATGTTCAGGAGTAGCAATGGGGGCTAGGTGTGCCCCCATTTTTGCGAACATGGTTCTTTTGACGTGGGAAAGAACTTATGTTTTTCCAACTAGTTTTATGACAAACATCATTTTGTATAATAGGTTTCTGGATGACCTGCTTATTATTTGGAAAGGTGATGAGCTCCAGGCTAGGGAGTTCATCGAATATTTGAACAACACCACTAGTTTTTTCAAATTTACCTTTCATTGGGACAAGGATAGCATTAATTTTCTAGATATAGCAATTACCAAGAAGGGGGTAGGATTATCCAGTTCTATTTACAGAAAAGAAAGCTATTCCAACTCACTTTTGCACTTCAAAAGTTGTCACCCTTACCACCAGAGGAAGGGTGTAGCCAAAGGGCAGATGGTGCGTTTATCAAGATTGGTGAGTGAAGAGGAGTTATTTAAGCAGGAGATGTTCAAGTTGATAGGGATGTTGATGGACAGGGGCTACCCGCTCAGATTGTTATTAAAGTTAAAGAGGGATGTACTTAGACAAAGACGTTCGCAGTATTCACCTATTTTGTTAGGAATGAATGAATTATATAAAGGCCAAGAGGAACTTAAAAAGACTAAAGTAATTGGAGCTTGTTTTGTTTTGAAATTTAATGAAAGAAGTGATGACATTGTAAAGGTGTTACATAGAATGTGGGAGCATTGCTTAAGTGATACCACCAAGGGGATACTGGGAGCTAGCCCCAAGATAGTTTACAGTAAAGGTGATAATCTTAAAAGCATCATGGAGTGTGAGACCAAGAGCAGGATACCTGGGATGTCCAAATGTGGCTACTGTAGATATTGTAGGTACATAGCAGAAGGCCCATATGTGTGTATCAAGGGGTGGGGGCACACATTACCATGTCCTGGTAAATGCAATTGTAATACCAAGAACTTGGTCTATGTGGCCTCATGCTCAACCTGTGATGCTTTTTATATTGGCATGACAACTCGTAGACTGCGTGAAAGAATTGTGGAGCACGTGAGAGCAATTAAGAGCAAGGATTCGCACAATGCACTTTACATTCACAGTGGGAACTGTAAGGATTTTAAGAAATTTTTATTTTTCATTATAGACAGGGTTATGTTTGAGCATGGAGGGGACATTAGTAACAAGGTTGCCCTATTGGAGACGAAGTGGCAGTTGAGGCTTAATGCCACTAGGTACCCTGGCATTAATGATCATATTTCCTTAAAGCCTGTTTTGAAATCTAGGGCTAGTATTATATAAAAATATTGTGTATAGGTATTAAAGTGAAACAAGAAACAATGAACAAGAAAACAGAATGATAAAAGATGAAAATCTTTATTCACCAATTTGTATTGCATTTGATGCATATATTGATTAAAAATTTTAATTGTTGTAGATCACTTGTTTTAAACAACAATGTAGTATAAGGTAAATATACATATATATAAATGTATGTTTTTTTACATTTATTTTAGTTTAACAAATGTTATTTAAAAGCTGGGACATAAAATGTTAGATTTTATGAGAATTGTGAGAATGTTATGTTGTTTATTAAGTTTAATTGTATTTAATTAGGTAATTGATTGATTGATGATTAGGTGACGTAATTTGTACTGAAGGTATATAAGTTGTGTTTTTTGTTTGTAACACTGACTCTGAGGAAGCCATTAATTTGGTGAAAGCGCTTAGTCGGTGAATAAATTGGATTTTCCAAGGCCTGACGTGGTTGCTGGTTTTTGAGGCTGTGATCGAATTGTTCTAGTTTACTTCCTTATCCTGTTTTCCGGATTTTCGTTTGTGTAATAGGAGAAAATACAGGGAAGTGACCTTTAGACATGCCAGGAGGGATGATCATTATTACTAAGTATTGAAGTTGTTTCCTTATATATTCCTTTTACAGGAAAAATTTTATTCATGGTGTCTGAGTCTGTACAGATCACTGCCAAACACTTTGCATAGTGGAGCTGATATGAATTATATGCATGAGGGATGAGACACAGTTATTTCAGATGAATGACTGAGGGTATAATGAGTACTATATTTCTGTAAGTATAATTCTGTTATCTGGACTTGCATGGGCTTCACATTTGCCTAAGACACATACACAACTGGCTCTATATCCAATAAACTTGTCAAGTCACACACATACATGTGTAAAAGCTTATACTCTCACTTGTATTTATGTATAATTACTGACTACATCTCTGCAGTATTTCTTCTGAGGAAAGGATGGAAAAGCAACACTGCTGAAAAAAATGCTTTGTCCCTTATGCCTAGGTTTGAATCCCACAGTGTGAAAATCAATTTTCTCAGTGTATAAAGGTAAAAACAAACATGTCAGGTCATTACATTTATGACTCCAGTGCATGCGTGCAAACCTAACCTCACCTAACAGTTACCTCCCAATTTCCCATAAATATTTCTAGGCTACATCAGTAGACACTCCTCAAATTATGACCAAGTGTCAGATTAACCTTCCATTTGCAGTTATTTATTTCCTGACTGCTTGGTACTGCTGTTCTCCACTCTCCATCAGGCAAACGCATTGCTCAACTGCACACACTCCCAGTAAATGTGATAACTGGAATTGTCAAGAAAGCATCATTCTTCATTTCTCTAGGTCTCTTGGTAGATATGGTTGGCATTAGTAGGGAAGGTGCCAGGTCTAGGGCACAGAGGTGGAGTTTCCAGGAGTCTAAGATATTTATTGGACTCCTGGTAAAGCACCACAGCCAATGTCTTCTGCAGGGGGACTATTCTGGCTCCCAGTGCAAATCTGAGGCATGGAATACTTTGGCCCAAACTGTATCCAGTGCCACTGGCATCCTGCACAATGGAGACCAATGTAGGCATCATTTTAATGACCTACAGAGGAGAAAAAGTGATACTCTCAACAGTTGGTTGGAGAAATTTAGGACTGTGGACATCCCACAGCTGTGTTAGTATCAACTAAAGAGATTACTAGTAAGAATTAGAAAGCTTAATATAGGCAAGACTAGTAAGCATAATGGTCTTCTGGTCTTTTCTGTTCTTTCCCCAGCTGACAGGGATCATGAGTTCAATGTCCAAGCCCATGAAGCTCGATTGGAGGAACTGAGGGAAGCAAGTGGTATGTATGCAGCAGAAGAGAAGTGTTATTGTAGCATTAAAAGTTAAATATAGCTTTTTTGGTATTTTATAGAGTTGTATCAAATTGAGCATGCATATCCCAGATGTAAAAGCAAGTATGCATGCATTAGACTATAGAACAAACCAATTGTAGGAGCCCAGTATTAAACTTTAGTCAGAGGTTGTGGGTTCAAATTCCACAATTCTCAACTATTCAATACTGTTATTTATTCAATAATATTTACATTAAATTAAAAACACTATACCAGTGGCACAAATGCCCTGCTGTAAACTGTAATATGCATAACTGGAACATGCTTATATGCAATATATGCACATTTCAAAGATTACTTTTCAGCAATCTGTAGTATAGTACATATCTGTTAAGAGGTATACACATATGTAAAACTTAAGATAAAAGAGTTGTATAATTCTATTACTACATTGTATGTCACATATGATGGTACTCATTTTATCTCTTTTTCTCTCACCCCAATCCTTATCTCTCTTTTTTATTTATTTTTATTTTATTTGTATTTTATTTTTTTATTTTATTTGTATTGATTTTTTTTTCTTTTTATTATGTGTTGTCAAAATATGTCCATGTCATCCATGTGTACCACATCATTAAATGCTCTACAGCACAGCGAGATAGGTCACACCCAGTGGATCAGCTTGCCCCAGTTCCACTGGCTCCAACATCAATGCCCAGCATGTCTGCAAGCCAACCTGGCAGCACTGCCTCTGCTTCCTCTGCACTACCTGCATCCTGTAGTCCTGTGCTGGAGGCTGGTCCAGTGGTACCCAACATCTTCTCATTAATGTGGCCTGCTGGTGTTATCCACTATAAGTTGACCTGCAGTCTTTTAAAAGTCTGACTTGTGCCATGGTACTTGCATAAAGTATTGAGTTCTCTACACTGTGTACTTAGACAGGTAGGGGTTCTGATCTCACTGCAGTCAACAGGGTATGTGTGTGTTTGTGCTCTTGCTTGACATTACAGAGAGCCTTTTACACCAGCATGAGGGACACTGTTATTACCTTATTCTCCTCAACAGACTGCTGATGCAATCAGATATATCTGATTTGTGGATATGCACTATTCCCACCAGGGTAGGGACAGAGACTGGCCTGAAGACCCGGGGGTTCAGAGACTGGCCTGAAGGCCAGGCAGAAGTCACCTCATCTTATATGATACAGATTACAATGACTTAGCTTTCAGTCTGTCCACATATATCATGGAATGGTTTGTAGCCCCTGTGTTTTCTTGATGAGAACGGCCTTTGGTCTGTCCAACTGCTTCATGTGTCTGGTGAGGTACATGTAAAAGAGAGCATTATACTCTATTAGTTTTCTGATAAAGTTTGAGTACAGTGCTGTCATACAATCCTAGGATCTGAATATAATAATGCGACTTATGATGTACAGAGCATAGGCTTTCAAAACCAGTGTGGACACTTAGAGGTTGAAGTTCACATTGCTATCTACATGTGTTCCCAGTGCTTGCATCACGGGGTTTCAGCATAGCAGCACTGTTGTCAATGCTGTAATTAGCATGTCATTATACTTTTCAGAAGGGCATCATAAAGACACATTTCTGCATTTATGTGTAGATCATGTGGCTTTGTCACCAATCATTTGTCTGTGTTAGTTCCTTCTGTAATATGTCATCATTGATAGACTCAATGATAGCACCCAATATGTAAGAATCAGCAAACTTGGTAAGCCAAAAGCCATATACTTTAGCCTGAACTGTCAAGAAATAGAGTCTAAACAGTGAACAGCCAAACACAGTTTTCTGGGGTACGCCAATGGTGATATCTCTACTGGTACATGTTGATTCACCAACTTTCACAGTATGAGTTCTGTTGGTAAGCCAAGTGATTACACATCTAGTGACATAAGGGTTATTCCCCAGCTGGGAGAGTTTCTCAATATCTGCAATGGGGATTGAGTCAAAACCCTAGGCCAGATCATGATAGGCAGTATGCACTGTCTTACCTTCATCCAGGCCTGTCACACAGAATCAATGGGCTGTGACAACATCACAGATCACCTATGGTGTGACTCAACACATGCACCTTCCTGTTATGGTTGAATACACACTTCAACACACCCTCCATATGGTCTGTGTTCCCATAGAAGGGTGTACATCAACATGCATCCATCTGAGTTGGGGGACAGTATCTGAGGCATGCATGTAGAGACAAATCCTGACTCTTCTCAACTGTAAGGTACACCAACATGCCATCATGGACATACCTCTCAACCTCTTAGTGTAAGAAGTGTGAACAAAACCAAACATAATGGGGGCAAAGGTCCAAAAGTAGGAACAAATTTTAAATATTGCTCATATAAACTTAGAAAGTTGTTAGCATGATGTGATGTCTGAAACCTAAATGTCTGTCATTATTTAGTGAATTCAATACTCACTGATTTCCCAGAAAACCACAAGTTTTATGAAAAACAAATCAAAATTCTGAGCCAAAAAAATCTGTAAATTCTGTGAAAATCAGGACAGTTGAGAGGTATGATCATGGATCTTTTTCTAAGTGGACACTAGTAATACCCTGGCTGTGTGCAACAGACCTGTGTGAGTTGTTAATGCTACATCATGACTGTTACATCTGATAGAGGCTATGTATGATGACACCACTGTCATCTTGTGGAACTTGACCAGGTCAAGGCATTTGACACAAATCCACACTGAGGTATTCAATCAACACTGTCAGATGTGGCCATAAACAGACATATCACCAAGTGAGTAGATCAGTGTATCACATACATGGCATTTCACTATGTTGAAATGTGTGAAGTGACATATATCTCAGGTCCAGTGTTCAGGTTTGTACATCAGGGCTGTCTGCTAAACCCTTTTCTTTCCATTATTTAAGGGATGGACATCACAGATGACATAAATGTCCAAACAGCTGTCTGACAGTCTATAGACTGTGGGTAATCATTGACTCCAACTGTGATATTAGTATAATACAGACAGTATCAACAAATACCAAAGGTTGCTACCACAGCCTTGGTAGCACCTGCAATGACAAGAAAACATGGGGGATTTTTTAAGTCAGAAAAACAAATGCACAACCCAAGTATAATGTGGACATACGAACCAAAGTAGCAGCAATGGAGCAATGGAACACTGTGTGTTTTTATGAATAAATTGCATTTTCGCAAGTATTTTGGTTCACTTGTGGGCTGGTGTTCCATTGCTCCATTCCTGCTACTTCAGTTGGTCTTTCTTCTACAATGTGTCGTTTGTGAGGTTATAATGTGGACATCATGCCCTATAATTAAACCAATAAGTATGTGACCTGTGTTCTGGGGTAGATGGTAAGTGAACTATCCACCAGCATGTTTTCACAGTGCTGACTACTCCCTTGTATGTAACACATGTACTGAGTATGTGAAGGATATCCACATCAGAGGCCATAATACCTCCATAGTTCCCAGCCTTTACCAATAACTGAGTACAATGCACCTTCTCCATGTACCTCCCTACACATTTTCCAGTGATGTGTAACTGACGTGTACCACCTTTGTTACACTGAGCTGCCACACAGTTTATTGGCCATACCTATGTGTTCTTTTTGTGGCATAAACATGACTGTCTGATGGTGCGGAACACCAATCAAGTTTTTACAGCAGATGCATGTGTGTTATCTGTTCTGGTGATGCACACATTACATACATAGGTGTTTGACAACATTAATAGCATGGATATCATTTGTGACACTGTGGATTGTGCCATCTACATATATATATATATATATATATATATATATATATATATATATATATATATATATATATATATATACATACATATATCTGTCATGCACACCAGTCAACTAGACTGTATTGCCCATAATGCCACATACTGGCATAGCAGTGTCCCTCCTAACACTTCTAGCAGATGTTACAGTGCCAGGACAGTGTGCATGATTACCCTCAAAGAGTGTGTGCGCATCATAACAATTGTATAAGTGCTTTTGTGCAGAATCATCTCTGACCACTCTAAATCACATATGTCAGAGGCATGGAATTACTGGTGGTATTACTCTGATATTGTCCATGATTGTGGTTGTTTCTTTTAATGCTTCCATGAGCGTTTACCTGTGTGCCACTTGCTGGAGACCTCTTCTGAGGTTACACTCATATTCAGGCAAATCAGTTTGTACAAGTTCACAATATACACCCTACTTCAATTGTATGTCTGATCCCTGACAGATGTCTTTTGCATTATTCATTTAAGGATGCTTATCGCATACAGACATCCTCCTCATTGTAATGCCATCTTGTGTGATAGTCACATAATACACACTTTTACTGTGCAGTCCCTACTGTACCATATAGATATGTGATTGGTGTTGCTGCTGCAAGCATCTTCCATTTACATGATCTCATCTGCTGTATATTAGGTTGTTTCACCTGTCCTCTTTCCCTATGTTTATTCCTACATTTTATCTGTGCGTCCCTATTCAATACACAGACTTCCCCTGAGTATTTATTTTACATGGCAGTCCATGTACTGTTACAGATCATTTACACAGCTTCAGTACAGAATGCCAGGAATGGGATATCACAATTCTCCACACTGTAGATACACCATCCTGCACTGTGTTTGAACCATGTACTTAGCATTCATACCTCTCCAGTGTCCAAATTTTCACAGGTCTAGATGTGTTCCATATCAAATTTGTGGCTTTCTGACATATCACTGGGATGATCACAGAACTGATGTGACCCAATATTACACATATTTGAGTTTCATACCTCAAATCCTTCAGAACATGTATCTTAACACAAGCCCCATGATTATTCTAGCACATTTCTATAGGGAAAAAATGTCAAATATGTCCCATTTTCTGAGTCATTGTTCCTCCATTATGTTGGTCTTTGTCCAGATGTCTTGCACTAAGAAATTGAGATCTATCTGTGAAGTCCTGGTGATCATTGTGGCATTCCACACAAAACTGTGGACCATCAGTGCTCTGATTTCAACAGAAGTACTATCCGTGTGTGCTTACATAGTGCATGGTATGGTATATGGTACATGAAACCTCGCTTAAATGCAACACATGGCATGATGAAACCTCGCTTAAATTTGGCACATGGCATGAATATGCATTGTGTGCTGCTGTGCACCACTACACACACATGTAAACTCAATGTAGGCTTTGCTCAAAGCCTATATGCAGTTGATTGAATCCTGGGGTGTGTCTGAGACAGACATAAGTTTTATCTTCTTCCAGAAATACACAAAACCCATCATTGGAATGCCTATTGCTGTGGGCAGTGACTCCTTAATGGACCTTTGGTCAGAATTTCTAGAATTCCATTTGAAGCCATTACTACTTCATGTGAAATCCTGTACAAAAGACTACAGAATTTCCATTGCTAATGATAATCTTCTATTAGAAAATAATATCTCTTTAAGCACTTTGTTGTGAAGAGACTATACAGCTTAATTCTACACAGAGGTGGCTTTGAGGCTGCTTTATTTTTGTTGGACCATACTAGGTTACAGCAATCAAATTTCAGCAAATTTCTTTTAGATCTACTTTTTTGGTTCTGAAAAAAATGGTCTTTTGTTATGGTTGCCATTGTTATTTTTAACTAAGAACTATGGTAAGGGAGGCTAATTCTCTTCCCGTTAAGCTGACCTCTTCATGGGTTTCTTTGAATATAATATTCTGATGCAGTCAACATGCCTTTCCTTGATAGAATGGTGTTGTGGCACCACCATACCTCTTAATTGTCTGGAACTTCACAGAATGTCTGTATTTTTGCATTATAATTTTGATCAATTCCTCATAAAAACTGTGGTTTTTCTGGCGAGTCAGTGCAGACTGAAATCATTAAATAATAGCAGATATTTGACTTTCAGACTTTAAATTATTGAGAAAATGCATCATAATGCAAAACTTGCAATTCTACCAGCTTTCTTATTTTATGAGAGCAATTTTTAAAATCTGTCTCTGATTTTAGGCATCCCCCCCCCTTTTGACTTTGTTTAGAATTCTTGTACTAAGAGGTTGGGAGGTATGGGTACTGGTCATTCCTGATGACTACTGGCTCCTATGTTAGGAAAATATAGCAGACTTCAACAATTTTTAGGACAGTTGAATAATAGCAAAATTTGTATTGGTTTTATTGTGAAATACAGTTTATATACAAATGATTTTTGAACATCAATGTAACTAAATTTCTTGATGAAACCATACAGACAACTTTGTATAGAAAATGCCTTTTTATACACCAAAAGTTATCACCCTAGATTTATCACTTATAATATCCCATTTTCTCATTTTTTTGAGTACAAAAGATACCCAGTGATATAGAAGATAGGACCATTTACAGTAATTATTAGCTACAGAGATTTTTGATTATTCATTGGTAAAAGTCACTAGTGCAAAAAAAAGGAAAACAGTTTCATGCATAATGGTTGTTGCAATATAAACATTGACAAGATGTAACCAATCAGTCCTGTATTAGCCTTCTCACTACATTTTGCAACACTGTCAGTCCTCACAGTAAGACGTTATCCTGTTCGATTATCAGCTAAAGCGTCTTCTCTGTGGAGACATGCATGAATGGGCGTACCTTCGTTGAAGGTTGTGCATCAGGGCTGGCAACTCGGCACGTAAAAATCTACTGCCAATCATTAGCGGGCCGGAGTTCCGCTGTGGCGACCCCTAACTGGGAAAAGCTGAAAGATACAACAACAACACCTTTTAAAATAAGAAATGCTATACACAAGGTTTTGCCTGTATTAACTTCAGACAAAATTTTCTCCACGCTTGTTCTAAATGTGCTTTTGCATTTAGAAAAGGGAACAGTGTCGGGCAACAATTAACTTATTACAAGTGTCCTAAAAAAAAAAAAATAATAATAAAACTGAATATCTCTGGCGGGAGTAGTATTGTAGTTTGTATCCCTTGCAAAGCTGGCCTTAGGCATAGGCCAACTAGGCGGCTACCTAGGGTGCCGCTCTAATAGGGGTGCTTTCCAGTAATCTGGATGGTGTAGGTATACCAGGATGAGGGCACTGAGTGGTGTTGAGGGGCACTGTGGAGACCTTTTGCCTGGGGCACCAGCTGACCAAAGGCCATCTCTGACCCCTTGTAAACAATGTGTAAGCTGTGTGTATGTACTTAACACAAAGACATTTTCCCTCCAGGAACATCAAGAAAGTTTATGAGATGTAGCACTAAATTGCATGCTCTACTGAAGTTATTATTTATTTAGCTGAGTGCACTTGCAGAGTATTTTATATAGACTACACTACATATCAGTTTAGACAGTGAATTTCATTACATCTTACTGATTTGTGAAGTAAAGGAGTACAGTAGAGAGCCAATTATCCAAACGTCAATTATCAAAAGAGTCAATTATTAGAAACAGCCTTCCAAAGTTTTGGGTGGGAAAAATCATAAAGTCTGAAAATGCAAACATTATATGTATTTGCCTAAGCATGTTTTTAGAGCTTGTAGCCAGTTTGTGTGTGAAAAATTTTCTTTATTGTCCATTGGAATCACTGAATGGTTGAAAAATGTATTTCTGCATGCAGAAAAAAACAAGATTTTAAAAGTTTTTTACCCAGTTTAATTATATGTTTGATTATCTGAAAAATTTGATTATCCGAGCAACCCTAAGTCCCAATTAATTTGGGTAATTGACTCTCTACTGCATTGTGCTCTATTTAAACATTTTTGGTAAACCCAATATGCAGTTTAGTTTTATGGGTGTTGATGTCATTTCTAGTTATTTCCAGATCAAAATTTGATAACAAGAAAGTTCTTCACAGAAAACAGAAAAAAAAAAAATCTCCATAATTAATCTCGAGTTATTTCATGCCCCAGGAATTAGTGGCATTTCATAGATATATATTATTTATATATTTTTCTCCACAACTTGTTTCTGTGGTGATCTATAGTAGATGAAACAAACAGTCTGTGTGGTGTCCCTCAAAGTTTCACAAATCCAGTATGTCAATATGCTGTGGCCAAAAACAAATAATGAGAAAACTTCTGTGTGTGGAAGATCTAAGATTCCCTAGAGTTCAGACATCTATCGGAGATGGTGTTGTATAATAATATGATATATTCCAGTGTTTGGAGTCCAGTCCATTCAGTGCATTTTTTATTTATTATCATTTACATTTCATTATGAAAAGTATGCATCATATGATTTAATTAATTAATTATGTCAAGAAATACTAACCTTAACATTTTTTTCAAACTACATACTATCCATTTGGTAATTTACGTCAACTGTCAAAATCTGGATACCTTAAAATTGAATGTTTTAATGTTTATATCATTATATTATTGCACTGAATGAGCCTGCTGGTGAAACATGGTTTCCATAGGTGACTTTTTTTGGCCAATAAATGCATAATTTTTAATTGATTTAGTTTTGGTTCCCTTCTGTATTTGATGCATCTAACAGATTTATCATGCACCTGGCACCAGGTTCTGGTGGATAGATAGATAGATAGATAGATAGATAGATAGATAGATAGATAGATAGACAGATGATAGATAGATAGATAGATAGATAGATAGATAGATAGATAGATAGATAGATAGATAGATAGATAGATTTTTGTTCACAATAAGTTGTTAGGTTGCTACATTAACAAACATGCCTATGATAAACATTCTGTGTTGTCATTAATGTTATTGTGGTATCTGGTTGATAATAACCATTCTGATCATAGCTTCATAGGTGTGTACTTGGCTAAGTATCACTGTGGCCTTTTTATGCCTAGCCATACATTCCAAACCACTGACAAGATCTGACACGCTTGGTAATATAAGCAGGAGCTTGAGAGATTAAATTCTTACAGGTAGGGACCTGGGAGATTACAGGCTGCCTGAGTTCATTAGAGCCATACGTGCCAAAGCAGGGCTGAATTTCTGGTTCCCCATACAGTCATCCAAGTTACACTTGAATTAGGTTAGGAAGGAACTCTGCTATACATGGATGCGTGTTCCTGAAAAGGGGTAGTCTGGGCTACATACCTGTCTCTCCAGCAGATACTATCATATCACAGGCAAGGTTTAAGTCTTTAGAACAGGTAATCCTGATGCTTCGTGTTTTGTGGATATCCAGGAGGTCCATCAGGATGGCTTCTGACAATGCATTGAATGTCAGATATAGATCTCCCCTCAAAAGCCTGTAGTAGACAGAATACAGTGATAGAGTTTTGAGGCAGTCTGAATAGGACGTGTTATTTATGCTCTGTATTCTTAATGAGGAACTTCTGTAACCATTTCAGTTGTTGGATGTGCCTGGCTAGGTACATACCAAAGGGGGCATTGTACTCAATGATAAGTCTGATGAATGCCAGTAGTACAGTAGAACAATGACCTATTTGGAATTAGATTCCATACCTTTGTTTATAACTTGCACAACATAGAATAATTTCCCCACTACTGTAGACACATGATGGTCAAATGCTAGATTACTGTCTGCGTGTGACCCTCAAGTCCCTGATTACTTGCTAGACTCTTAAAGGTCTGTTGTCAATACGGTAGTTACCAGAGGTGGCTGATTTTATGAAGGATACTGTTATTCATTCCTTGGCATTTACTTTTAGTCCATGGCTCTGACACCAGTTATTTGTGTGAGTCAGCCCTTCTTGGACACATTTAGTGTTGGTGGATGATTCTATGACTGCTCCTAATTTGCTATCACCTGCAACTTTGGTCAGCTAGAGGTCCTTGCTGCTTTGAAGACTGGGTTCAGTTACAGCCATAAACTTTGAATGGCATGGAGAGAAACTATATGGTCTTATTGAGTCAGTCCTAGTTCATACATAATAATATGTGAGACAAATTCTATAAAGCATTGCCATATACTTATTTTATTTTTTTAATGTATATATATATATATATATATATATATATATATATATATATATATATAGATAGATAGATAGCTATATTTTATATATATATATATATATATATATATATATATATAGATAGATAGATAGCTATATATATATATATATATATATATATATATATAAAATTCACTAAATTTTAGACTAAAACACACTATAGGAATACAGTGTTTTTTAAAATGTTAAAGAAATGCAATGCAATTGTCTACACATGCATAGTACTAAACTAAAATATGTTGACAGTATTTAGAAGCTCTTTCATGGTGCAACAGTAAATATCAAAGAATGCATTGTCTGTAGATACTTAATTAGGTAGTAATACTTATGTAATGCTACTAATCTGAGAAAAGGGCTGCTTAGATAATTAGTGCAACACCATCACAAGCAGCAGTCAATAAAAGCAGCAGTGGCAAAAGTGCCACAGTATTAAAAATCATATAAGAAATGCCACAAGAAATGTAACAAAGTGCATTTCCATCATGTATAAAAAGGGGAGCCTCATTACTGTAACTCAGGCACTGTGGGCAGGCCAAAAGAGACATTGCAACAAAATGCCAATACAGTTCATCAAATTAATGGGGTGGAAGGAGGGGCATAAAATATGTAGAAAGAGGATGAATAATGATTAAAGGCAAACATTCAAGGGTATCCATAGAGAATGATAGCTGGGCAAGAAGGGCAGTTTTTGACTTAACTATCCATTATATCAACAGGGATGTATATATCTGTGTATCAATATCTAAATAGAACTAGAATGACTAGGCACAGCAAGGCTACTGTAGCTTGGATGTGAAAGTGTGAGGCTGGGAGGCACTACTGTAGGACTTCAGAAACAGTCATGTTAAAATCCTTCAGTAACATAGCCATCATGTTAAGAAGCCTATTGTAGCATGATGTAAGGAATGACAAATGTATTGCAGGATGCCACGTTATGGTGAGCAAGTTAAGAATTAAAATTTCAATTAAGAAGACACTGCACTTTGATATAGGTTACCAGAGGAACAAAAGATGCTTGGTAATGTACTATTTAACTGTAGGGAACAAACACACAGTGGATGTTACCAACAGGGACAGATAGCAAACAGCATATCCATAGGTGGGGTTCAATAAAGCTACATGTCAAGCTATGGGGGTACACTATGATAAGGAACGCAGCATAAGAGCAGCACAGTTGCAAGTCTAGTTGGGGTGGGTTGTAGGATACACAGCACCATGCATGCCAGTTGTATGTCCAGCTGTGAGAAGGAGCACACTGTGATAGGGAACACAACACAAATTTATGTCAATTAAGTGTCTTGCTGTACTGAGACACACCATGGCCTATGCCCATCAAGAGCCCTATAATTGGAGAAGGCATAGCTATGCATGTAAAGGATAGGGGTAGGAGCAGTACATTCACAGGGACACAAGCCATCACCACAGTGATATGGGACTGTTGCCAGCTGTTACATGCATATTGCTGCTGTTTGCATAGGAGAGTGGGAATGATCAGAGCAAGACAGTGGATAGGAATGTTGGGCAAAAGAATGGTGGAAGGGGCCAGTGCACATACATACATATGGGTCAGTCTGTCACAGACTTATGTGCATGCATTAACTGGTACATAAAACTGACAAATGTACACATTCTGCCATGACCCAAAAGGCAGGCAATGGCTGGAATAATTCAACACCCAGGAGACTCAGGTGTTATTGTGGGCATGCATCCTGGACAAAGTTAAAGCAGACAAGACAAGAGATTCACGGACTGAGTATTACAGAAAGTGGTATAGGACATCAGTGCTGTAGGTGGTCATAACAGGTCCCTAGTACTGATGTGACATAGGTTGCTTATGTGCTATTGCATGCCAAGACTAATGCATGGAATGTGTGTAGGGACAAGCCCACCACAGAAAGTGGACCATTCACACAGCACTGACTCACAGTGATGGAAGAGTTCCTGATATCCCATACTGTAGAGAGGGAGCAGACCCACATACCTGGTGGTGCCTTATATGTTGCATCTGGGCTGGAAACAACTGCCAAAGTTTATATAAGGGATGCATCAGGTTAGTAATAACAGATATATTTCCATATTGTACATTAACCTGTTTGTGAGAGAGGTGTATTCTACAAAACACCTCTATATGAGAAAGTTATAAATGCAGCATCCTACACCACAAACTATGCATGTGCTAATAAGGTATTCACAGATTGTGCTTTATCCAAGCATGAGTGCCACACATTGGCCAGAAGGGTCCAAGGTATACATTCCACTATTGTCTCATGTATGTTATCTTTATGTTTACCTGTGTTTCACTGGTTCAAGATCCATCATGACAAGGCAGCACATCTTTAATATCAGCAGGTGACTATGGTTGTCAAATATGGCAAATAGAGCATTACATAGTCATATGGTACAGTGGAAATGTGGTAGAAGGGCAGGCTGAACTTGCAGCCTCACCAGTGTTTGGTGATGGACATTCTGTAACTGTGATTCCCTCCCAGGCCACATATGGGTCACCACCACAAATGGCTTTTCTCAGCTTTGGTGCTTCTCAAGTGTGTGAACACCTTATAAGGCAGAGGTGTGCTGGTGATTGTTTTTTTTTTTTTTTTGCTATATCTCTAGATCATTCACTGTCCTGGTTACAACATTCAGCATCTGTCAATGGATGTGCAAGCCAGTGATCCAGGCAGAGGCAGCTGCTATGGACACCATTGCAGAATATTTGAGTGTAGTGCATGGTCTGCATGTAGCACCTGTATGGCCTGAGAAATTACCTGCATCACCTGCACAGTGATATGGAGCAGAGAAATAGGAAGCATATCATGCTTTTCAAAGTCTGGATAGTAAATGTAATAGCTGTTTGTGTGCTCATGAATGGCGACTGCCCTCCATCCTGCCACTGAAGGCTGTGCTTATCAGAGCCATGTGAGAGTCTGGGATTTGAGGGAAATTGTCAACAGCTGACCAAACAAAAATGACAAAAATCATTCCAGAGGCAGCATCACTGGTGCCTCTACCCACAGTGTCCAGTTCTCTTGGTCATGGTCATGGATGATGATGCCATCCAGTCTCCACACCTGGGACATCTTACCTGTATGCCTCATCCATAGTTCCTGCTGGCCAACAAACCACTTCACCCATAGGTTCTTAGGAAAGTACCATGCAATCAGTCTGCAGATCATTACAAGCCTACTCAATTAACCAAATTCAAAAATTTTCTTCAACCTTAAGGAGGGAAACACAAGATGTACTGGGTGCAAATTTGAGTTAGCACATCCAGTTGTCTAAGTTTATCTTTGAAGTTGGCAAGTGAGCTGCAGTGTTGCCATGTAATGGAATTTTGTTCTAGCTGTGGAGGATATATTGGAATATGAATCTATCTATCCATCCATCCATCCTCAACCACTTTTTCCCATTTTGCACATGGGTTCAGGATGTCACTTCAACAGTGACATCCATCTTTAGCCAAGGTTTATACCACCAAGTGGCTAGCCCTGTTACAGCAGAATATGAATCTATCATGACAACATATTTTATATTTCTGTCAGTGAAGGTTTTGGCCCTTAACAAGGTATTTGGAAAAACATTTGTTCTGTTAAATAATAGAAATAAAAGAAGGGTCAGATCATTCATGACTTGAGAGGTTAAATACAAATTGCCATGAGGGTTCTGTAAGAGCTGAGTACACAACTGAGATCACTGACTTTTTTAGTTAGGAAATTCATAGGTATCTAAAGTTGAAGTATCTCTTTACACAAATGCATGTCAAATTGGGTTTTATATTTAAAAATAGGTTAATGACAAATGAATAAAGTAGAACTAAGACTACTCTGGATTTGGAGGGAATGTCTTTGGAAATTGAAGGAAGGGTTTCTGAACTAATATAGACACATCATGGTTATAGGAGTTTTCAAAAAGAACAAAATGCAATCCCATCCTTTACTACTGTCACAACTTTCTAACTTAGGTCTTTCCCCCACCACTCTCAATTGGTTCTCAAGTTACCTAAAAGATAAGCAACAGGCTTATTTCTGATTATCTTAATACCTCTACTGGAGTTTCTCAAGGGTCCATACTTGGTCCCCTCCTATTCACCATTTTCTTTAATAATTTTCACTCATCCATGACCTCAGATCTCTTATTCAGTATGTGGATGACTCAACTCTTTTCTGTTCAGCTGATTCTATTTCTAAACTCCAACTCAAAACTAAAAAAGCCTTCACCACTGAATCCTGGATGTATAATAATTAGCTAGCTCTTAACCCAAATAAAACCAAGATCATGTTATTAACCCCTAATAAATCAACCCTGTTAGACAAAACCATGTTCAAATATCTATTTTCAAAGTAATGTACAAATAGAAATTGTCAGCCATACAAAAGTTCTAGGTGTCACCATAGACAAATACCTAAAATTTGATATTCAGTTACAACACAACATCTGAAAAACTCATCAGAAACAAGGACTCCTTTATAGACATAACCACTTTCTCAGCCCCTCCACCAAACACACATTTGTCTCCATGTACCTACTCCCTTCCCTCATGTACAGCATCCAGCTACTTACGAACCTTCTACCTACTCTAAAGGCCAAGCTCAAGACTTGTTATAATAAAATTGCCAAATTGTCAACAAATTCCAAAAACTTCACCCATCACTGTTCCACTCTTAACACCCTAAAAATGGCTCAGACTACCAAACTACCTCACCTATGTGTAACTAACTACAGCTTACAAACTGATTTTTAAACTTTGCAATTGTCCTGTTCTTAGCTCAATATTCACTTACTACCTGCCAAAGAGGCACCTGATATCTAAGAATCAGCAACTTCTGCAAGTTTACAAACCAAATCTTCCTCTCGGCCAGCTTCTTTACTCCTATTCTTTAGCCTAAAATTGGAATGCTTTAATTTAGTCAGTAGAAGAACCCAGAATCCTGCCTGCTTTAAAACTTCTCTACATAAATACATCTCTTCCATCTGGAATTGCACTTGCACTCAGCCTCCTTAGAATATCTAAGCTCTATTGATATTTATTTTACTACTTTATGACACGTTTCCCAGAAATTTCTCTATGCTCTAATTACCGCAAACATTTTGTAATTATCACTGCTATTTGTCTTGCCACTACGTTCCTAACTGTGCTTTCATATTGTTAGATAATTATTTGCTAATTATTTGTTACTTGTATATTACCAATGCCTAAAATTCTACTTTTACTGTGCTGAGGAGTTTCTTCCTGGGCATCCACTTAAAACAGGCTCTGAATGGCCCAGTGGATATTCCTGGTTAATAAATTGCAAGTAAATAAATTTACACAATGTGTTCCTGTCTTATATCTTGGATCCAGAGGGGTATTCCCACCTACAGCTTTTCTGAGCAAAGATAAGATACTTGGATATCCTTTTTGATCAAACCTGTCTACTCAAGTCTCATACTGAACAACAATCACCTAAAATATTTAACCAACTGAATGTTTCCATAAAAACAAACAGACAAACATTCAACTTACTGAGGAAATGAAAGATCAAAAAGATCAATTGTTGTAAATGTCCTCATCCAAAGACTTGAATACAGTCTTCATATTCTTATGCTTAGTTCCTATCAAAATTCCACCACATTACCAAAATGTCAAAACAGAAGATTCAGACTCATTTACCTGTCACAGAGTAATGGACATCACTGCATCTCAGTACAAAAGCAACCAGGGTCCCCCTACTGAAAGACCATCCTTTTTTTTCTCTAAACTCATTAACTTTTTAGTGCTACATTAATCCTATTGCCAGCATCCATCCTGTGCAGCAATCTAAAGATTTACAATACTGTTTCATTTTCTTAGAAAAAAATGATTTACATTTATTAAGCTTCCTTTTCAACTAGCTATAAGTGAAGAATCATTTTCTAAAATTGTCCCTGCATCATGGAATTCCCTGCCTGAAATGATAAGGCAACTGAAACTTAGTCAGTTCCATAGACAATGCACAACTTATCTTCAGAAACAACTGATGCATTTTTTTTATTAACAAAGGGTGAAGAAAATCAGTAAGTTAAATAATCCAAACTTGTTCATGTATCTGCTCTTTCTTAATAATATGTATTATTAACAATTGCACATAAGATAAACTAATGGCAGGATTCACGATGGCTTGCACGGAGTCTAAGAGTAGTGTAAGACTCCATGCAGCCATTGTTATCCAGGAACAGCCTGCATGTGCGTGTAAGAGAGCACCTAAAATGGCTCTTACATGGACAGGGCGTGGATATGCTAATTACCTCACTTGCAGCCGAAAGGCATGCAAATGAGGTAATTTCGCGATCCAGGAAGCAGAAACCTGCCCGTGTAAGAGCTGTGTTATCTGCAGAAATGTACTCAGTTGATAACTGAGTACTGTTCTGCAAATAACACAATGGAGCGTTGTCAGCTCCAAATAAAGGTTGCAAATGTCCCAGGCAGCATGCCAATGGCCAAATATGTGGCCACTGGCAACGTACCCCGATGCAAAAATAAAATGAAAATGTTTAAACGTAGCGCAGCATCGCACAAACGGGCTGCGCTATAAAAAAACAGAAAAATAAAAATTCTAAACCCACAAACGAGGGTTTTATGCAAAGCATGAATTTACAATGTAAGGGAATAGCAGGCTGAAAACAACATGGCCACCGAGTAGGGGTTGCTAAGGGGGGAAGCTGAGTGTAAGACATGTAACTAAGCATTAGTAGGCAATCCCATGTAAATGAGTGGTAGGATAGTGAATCGTACTGTCACATAGGAAATGAGCACATTCCGTGCAGTGTAGGAGTAGGATAAGGGGGAGTAACAGAGTAGGAGATAGGTGACATCACAGGGGGAATGTATGAAAGAAATGCAGCTCATTGGAGCACAGTGGCATGTGAAAGATGTCAGTCACACATCATGGAAAGAGGAGTGTCAACAAGTAGGCATGGGAAAGCTAAGAAATGGAAGGTGTACACTATGGATAACACCAAAGTTTCTTGCAGGGCGTGCATGCGCGTGTGTGCGCTGTGGTAGGCACGAGTAAGAGAGAGTGTGCGCGTGTAAGCGTGAGTGCACGTGTTTAAGGCAGAATAAGCATGTAGGAGCCTGTTTAAACACCTGTAAGCTTGTTTGCGCTGGTGTGCACGTGTTTTAACCCGAATAAGCAGATTCTACTCCGTCTAAGCATGTGTGCGTGCATGTTAGCCACTGTGAGCGTGTTTTCACTGGTATGTGCGTCGCTCCCACCTGAGGAAACAGAAGGGAAAAAGGAAGCATGAGAAATAGTAGGAAGCTAGCAGGGATTACTGGCAGAGCTAGCAGGTGAAAACAATCAGAAGCAGGCAATTACACAGGCAGAACAGTAGCCCAGCCCAGCACTTAAAACTCTGCAAACAACAGTGCAGAATGTTTCTCTCAAGAGACACTGCAACAGAGGAGTAAGCTATTAGAAGTGAAAACTGAAAAAGCTTCACTCAGACCAAAAATGCTAGGGGCTGCCTTAGCTGTTATAAGGAGACATATGCAACTTGCTGAGAGTGGTGATTATGCAAATGCTGCTGGACAACGCACAGTGAGGAGACGGAGAAGAGTGTACAGGCCCAGGGTCACCTACCAGGGGTTACATGAGCTGGAGATAGTGGAGCGCTATAGAGTGGACAGAGACCTCCTACAGCAAATTGTTGAGCTGTACAGGCCACGCCTCACACACAGAACCAACAGATGGGAACCCATCCCAGTGGAAACCAAGGTATGTGTTGGCCTAAGAATACTAGCAACAGGTACCTTCCAGAGACCAACTGGTGATATGATGGGGATATCACAGGCATCAGCATCCAGGGTACTGCACCAGTTCCTGGATGCCATGTCAGCACATGGTGATCATGTATATTTCCCCAATTCCCGTGAGGTATTGGCCAGCAACATGCGTCTCTTCCAGCAAATAGTGGAATACCCTGAGGTAGTGGGTGCAATAGAGTGCACGCATATACGCATCAAAGCACCAGCTGGTGAGCAGGGTAGGGCCTACATTAACTGCAATGGCTTCCCCTCCATCAACTGCCAGGTCATGTGTGATGCCCAGGGCATAATAATGAATGTGTGTGCTGGCTGCCCTGGAAGCTACCATGATTCCCATATCTGGCATTTGACGCAGCTGTACAAGACATTTGCCAATGGGGACATCCCACATGGTCACTTAGTGGGGGATGCTGGCTACGCACTGGAGCAGTGGCTGATGACACCCATCAGAAATGCACACACACCTGAACAAGAACGCCATAATGAGGCACACGCACAAACACGAAATGTAATCGAGCGTGTGTTTGGGCTGCTCAAGTCATGGTTCCGGTGCCTGGACCCATCTGGTGGAGCCTTGCAGTACTCACCAACTACATGTACACAAATTGTCATGGTATGTGCTATGCTACATAATATGATTCTGTGAAAACAGCTGCAGCAGGACCAGCATAGGCTGGGCTAAACAGCCCCCCACCATTGCCAAGCCAATCACAGGCAGAGCGTGACTCGGAGGAGGAACAACCTGAGCCTGCCCCAGTAGGCAGAAGGAGGCGTGCCCAGTATGCCTTGGCCTTGGCAAAGAGGCAATGCATAGCACATACACTGGTTCAGTAGGAACTCTGGAAAGGATACCTCTCTCTGACTCACACATATAGTAAAAGGGATGCCTAAGTTGACACAACCTGCTTTCAAACATGTACAGGGAGTGTAGTATGTGCATCCAACATAGACAGCCCTGCAGCACCATCTGAGGCATGATTGTCATGTGTTAAGCAATGTAACACCATGTAGTATATGCAAACTTGATGACCCTGACTAACATCCTACCCTCACCAAACATGATGCCACAATATGAAGACAAGATGATCAATTACAATAATTGGCTTAAGTATTGCTGTTAGTCAAAGGGGATCCAATGTGTGCCAGCCTGGGATGACATGCTGAGCAAGACACGATGCTCCACCTGCTAGGGATGGCGTGCACCTATCACTCCTGGCCTTTTGGATACTGGCAAAGGCTGTTGTCACCCCCACCATGCCTTGAATAGGTAAGGCTCAAAACACAAACCCATCTCCATAGGTATCACAAGGGATAAGAACCTAGACATAATGCTACTCAATGCCAGAAGTCTAAACTGCAAGATGCATGTAGTCTAAACTCTGCTCAGCATGGAGAATGTTGATATCTGTACTGTAACAGAAACCTGGGTTAAGGCTCACAAGAGCACCCTAACACTACTAGGTTACACCTCATACCATGCTTTACAGCCCCAAAACATGGAACAAACTACAAAAGGAGGGTGACTAGCAATAATTGTCAAGGATAACCACACCCCCAGGTTGGTACCACAACAAGAAGCAGCATGGACTATCCATGGGCAAGTAACAGTGGCTAAAACTGCCTCCCAGTTTGCAGCCTGCTACAGACTACCCTCCTAATGCCAGGAACTGCACTTGGCCTAAGTCGGAACACATGAAAATATCAAGCTCTCCAAACAACATTTTATCGGGTGACTGAAAATACTCAAACATGCACTGGGAGTATTATTCTAGCTCCAACACCCTAGGCCAAAGGTTCCTAGAATTCATAAACCAAAATGCTCAGAAACAACTTACCACTCCCACAAGAGGGGTAAGCATACTGGATGTGATAATGAGCAACATGGGTACTCTATGGCCAGATGAGAAGTGTATCCCTCACTGGTAAGATCAGACCATAGAGTAATCACACTGGATATTCACATCCTGACCCCAGTCCCTGGGCAGAAAACCACAGTGAAAAACATGTGTAAAGCAAATGTTGCACTCCTCCAAAATGATGTGGAATCCATTAAAGGCCCTGTGCCTGTGGAAAATATGGGCCACACCTCAGAACCCTTTATAAATGCATTCTATGAACACTTTCAGGAATGCATGGATTATGCAATCCCAAATAAAACCAAGACACAATTCCATACACGCAGGCATCTGGCCTGGTGGACCCCAGCCATTACCAAACCATGCAAGAGAAGGAGGAAGCTACTACGTGATAGAGCAAATCCCAAAAAGGGAAGTAATCTCTGATCAGTATTATGTCAAAAAACTACGGCCACACATAAAATCCACTAAGGCCAGCTACAACATGTTGAATCTGTGAATCTTGAGGCAATGTTACACCTGCCCCATGTACGCAGACAACCCCCTCCTCCTCCCAAGAAATACAAATATATGTGAGAGATGCAACCATTTATTCAAACTGGAGGCCGAGCTCTCTCAACTCAGTACTGGCAAAACTAGTCAGGAGGAGAAGGTAACCACACACACAACAAACCCATTCTCACATAGACCCATCACAACTGCAAACCAAAGACATAAACACACAAAAACATTCCCGGATGCTCTAATTAAAAATCCACCAAATCAACGGAGGCCTCCAAAGCAGACACCCAAGCACCCACTACCTCAAAACATAGCACATGCAACACATAGTTCACAAAGTCAGTGTGCCAAACAGTCACAGCCCTTAAGGACAAACAACATGCCTGATACGTTTAATAGGTGACTCCATAGTCAGACACACTGATGTCCCGCTCACCAGACTGAACAAGGAAAAGGTTACAGTAAGCTGCCTGTAGGCCGCCACAATCCGCCACATAACACAAGCACGCAGGTCACTCCAAAGCAAGTACAAATATGACTCAGTCATTGTCCATGCTGGTGTGAATGACCTGAGACGTACCTCCCTGCACTACATGAAAAGAGACATAGAGGAGCTCTCTGATTATGTAGCCCAGGCCGGTATGACCCTGACCCTGAGCAGCATCCTACCCTCACCAAGATTGATGCCACAGTACAAACACAGAATGATAAGCTTTAACAATTGGCTCAATTACTGGTGTCATTCCAAGGGGATCCAATGTCTGTCTGCTTGGGATGACATGCTTGACAAGCCACGCTGCTTTACCAGGGATGGCTTGCACCTGTCCCCCCTGGGCTTCTGGATATTGGCTAAGGCTCTTGCCACCTCCATAGTGCCTTTTTTAGGCAAGGCTCAAAAGACAAACTCACCTCCCTAGAAAACATAAGTGGAAAAAAACTAAGGGTAATGCTGCTCAACGCCAGAAGTCTAAACCTCAAGATGCACACTCTCGAGGCCCTCCCCAGTATGGAGAACATCGATGTCTGTGCAGTGACGGACACCTGCTTCAAGGCTTCTGAGAGCACCCCAGCACTACCAGGTTATATCTCATATCATGCTTTTGGCCCCAAAACCGGGACCAAACCACAAAATGAGGGGGAGTATCCATATTCATCAAAGATACCCACACCTCCAGGTTACTGACAATGCACAAAGCATTGGAGACCATCCATGTGCAACTAACTGTAGGCAAAACTGCTGTACAGTTTGTAGCATGCTACAGACCACCCTCTCAAACCCAGGAACCCCACTCAGCCTTACTGAAGACACTGGAGAGTATGAATATCTCTCCAAATACCAAACAAGGTACTCACAAATTACCACATAGGTGGTAATCCATTACGTATGGAAGAAGTAATCAGGGACCTAGGGACACAAGTGGACAGTAACCTCTCATGTGACACTCACATTGCCAAGGTGGCTAGGAAGACCACCTTATCATGAAAGGATTCACATCTACATCAAGAGAGGTCATTGTGCCCCTATACTCTTCTCATATCAGGCCCATAATTGAGTACAATGCCCCATTTGGGATGTACCTTACCCGACACCTACAGCAGTTAGAAAGACCCCAAAAGTACCTCACCAAGAGGATAAAGGATCTCAAACATTTGTCATATGCTGCCCGGCTGAAGAAACCCCAGCTGTATTCAGTCACATACTGCCTACTCAGAGGCGATGTATGCCCGATGTACAAGGCCATGTCCAATCCAGAATTAATGGACATGCTCCACCTCAGAAAATCCAAATCCATCAGAGCCGCGAGAGCGAGAGATTTCAACCTCAACACATAAATACATAGGATGTGCTGGAGGGACAGATTCATAACCCAGAGGCTCCCTACACTCTGGAACAGAATCCCAGTCCATGTTAGGCAGAGCCCCTCACTGACTCTCTTCAAGAGGAATCTTGACGAGTGGATGGGAGATCGTAGATTTATACTGGGGGTCATCACTGTGTCACGTCTAGACAGAGGCACAGTAAAGTAAACCCTAAATGGGCATAATATTCACATAGCAATGGGTGGCGAAAGCCACACACACTCTGGCTAGGCTTATAAATGCCCTAGGGCAGATAGCCTAGTATGAACCTATGAACCTATGAAGATACAAATTGTACAGGACACTAAGGATAATCACAAGGCTTTCTTAACTGATGGTAGGAACCTTGGTGGGAATTCACAGATATGCACTGAATTACTCAAATATTACAAACAATACACCAAACCCACACACATTGACAACATCCAACCTGACAGGTTCAGTGCAAACTCCCCCCCCCACCAAAATGCAAAATATCTATCCCAGCAGAGTGGTGGCCCCCTGACATTGCAGATGCTGAGGTAACAGCCAGCATCTTCAAAGCAAAACACACAGCATCAATGGTACGAGATGGTGTCCTGGGCTGCGTCCAACATGAACTCCAAGAAGAATGGAACGCCAAATAACACTACTGCTCAATCTCAGCCTTACCACAGGATATGTACCCAAAGAGCAGTGTACAGCAACAGTGGTCCCTCTCCACAAAGGTGGTGCCTGAATGGATACTGCAAACTATCACCCCAGAATCCTGACAAGCTTGGTCTGCAAAGCTATGGAATGGATCATCATGGACCTCAGAAATAAAGATATTGGGGACCTACAGACACTGGACCCTACCCAGTGTGGCTTTCATAAGGGTAGATCCTGCCCCTTAAACATGTTTGACTCATTTGAAACAGTCATCAAGGCCATTGATGAGGGGAATGTGGTCCACACGGCCTATCTGAACCTTGCAAAAGCCTTCCATACAATACCCCACGTGTTCATTATAGATAAGCTCACCAGCTTAAATATAAACCCCTATGTCAGTAGATGGGTTGCAAACCAGCTCAAGGACAGAACTGACATGGTCAGAAATGCTGCAGCCATGTCAGACTACAAACCAGCTACAACTGGCATCCCACAAGGCTCGGTCCTGGGACCTCCCTTGTTTGGTATATATTTCCCATAGGTACAGGCCAATATGGAAGGACTGTGTCTGAACAAGTTTGCAGATGACTACAAACTGGGCACCATATCTGACCCTCCAGCTGACACAAGCATTCTACAAAAGGGCCACATAGAAACAGACAACTGGTGCCAGAGCCATGTCATCAAGCTAAATGCAGAAAAGTGTATAGTCATCCACTGTGGATAAACAGTAAGTGCCCACCAATTACCACATAAGTGTTAACCCATTAAGTTCTGTAGAAGTAATAAAAGACCTGGGGACACAAGTTGATAGATATCTTGCATTTGACAACCATGTCGCTGTAATGGTTACAGAAACATACCATATACCCACCTAATCATGAAGGTATTCACATCTAGATCAGGGGAGGTCATTGTGCCTCTTCAGTCATCCTTCATCAGCCTCACAATTGAGTACAATGGCCCCTGTGGGATGTACCTCAGCAGACACCTCAAGCAACTGGAAAGACCCCAAAAGTACCTCACCAGGAGGATCAAGGAGCTCTAGCAGATGCCATGTGTTGCCTGATTAAACAAACTGCAGCTCCACACAGTGCCATACTGCCTGCCCAGAGGCAATCTGTGCCTGATGTATAAAGCCATGTCCAAGATGGAATCAATGAACATGCTGCACCTTGTAAAATCTGAATGCCAGTGAGCTATGCACATTAGAGACCTGAACCCCAGCACTGACATAAATAGGACATGCTGTAGTGATTGATCCATAACCCAGAAGCTCCCTCCACTCTTGAGTAAACTCCCAGTACAGGTTAGCCAGAGAGTCCCTCATTGACTCTCCTCAAGAGGAATCTTGATGAGTGGATGGGAGATGGTAGGTTTACCCTGGGTATCACTGTTATGTCACGGGTAGACAGAGGCACAGTATACTAACCTTGAAATATGTCATGGCAAACTCCAGTTACAATGTGTGTTGAAGGAAAAACACACTCTCTGACTAGCATTAGAAATGGCCTAGGGCACATAGCTAGTGTTTGTCAATGTCCACCCAAGTTGTGGAATGCACTACCAATGTTGGACAAACCTGGTTTAAGTAGTCCATATCTGAACAAAATGCAACATTGTCATATGTGCACAACTGGCCCTTAACCAGTCTGGTGTGCTCACTATGAATAATTAAAGCAGTGATAGGACTGAAACCCAGGATACTGTCCACCACAGTGAAAGTACTGAACCAGTACACTATACGATATTACAGTCTTTGGTCAGTATGAAAGGATGTTGACAACTGTATGCAAACTATCCCATGGAAACCCTGCAGGCACAGTATAATCCCTGTTGGGTTCAGACACAAAGCAGTTGGGCAGTAAGTACAAAACATGACTTCCAACACACAACTATAAATGTGAAATATTGTTGTAGTTCACACACAACCACAAATGTGGTGGACCACAGATTTCAACATATGGAAAGCTCACACTGGGCATGCTCGCACACTTTTATAATTGAGACATATGTCAGGCAACAAGCCATGGAAAGCCCGAACTGGGCATGCTCACACACTTAGACCATGTCTCAGTTTAGCAGTTGGCCACACATATCTGGCATTTGTATGTGTTAAGCCAGGAACCTCACACAATACAGCAATCTGCCCAGTGCACATAGTTAAATGACAACAGACATAAGTAAAATAGTGGCTCCCTCTCATATTCAAACATCTTCCACAGATACACAAGTTGTTCATAGAAACAGGGAAAGCTATGGCAATAAAGACCTGCAAACAGTTTATCAGCAACAAATATTGTGCATCTGAAAATTAAACATATGGGTGTAGAGGTCAATACTAGGCTGTTTGCCCTAGGGAATACATAAGCTTAGCCAGAGTGTGTTTGGAGTCTGCCTCCCCAGTACAGTAGGCTACTGTGCCTCTGTAAAGTAGGTCACAGAAGGCATCGTTTAAGGCTAGTGTGCTGTGCCTCCATCAAGCAGGGACACAGTGGAGATCCCAGGGGTTGAATTTGCAATGTCACATCCATGTGGCTGATGTTTGCTGGAAGAGGGTTGGTGAGGACTTATAACAGTAATTGGGCATCAATTACAGACTGAGGGGAGCCTTATCTGCAGTGTCTGGACAATTTCACTGTCAACACTTTGAAGTGATGATTTTGAGGGATTGAAGTGTCTTGCTAATACTGTTCAGGGACGTCCTCCCTCTGTGGGATATTGCTCTGTAATGTATTAGCTCCCTCCTTCTGTTGTACAGCTTATATATGGCTGGTGTACACCAGACATGTCTGTTGTGGAGGAGTCTTGGGTTTAGTTGGGATAGCATGATCAATGCAAACCTTCCGGATGCTCATAGAATGCAATTGTCAAGGATTATGCAGAGTGTCCTGTATAATCCCCCAGCATGGGTCCTTTGAAGTCTTCCACCCCAGTCTTCACAAGTGCAAAGTCTGCTTTTGATAAATACTTTGTTTGCAGTGACTTATGTATTCCCCCCTTGTGGCTGTGGTGATTGGTCCTGCCATAGCACATGGATTCACAAATTGTAGTGGCTGTAGGGTGATGTTGTTGAGGCCTGAGTACTTCCCCCACTCAATATACCTGTACCTGAAATTAACCACTGTAATGGTGTATGTGAACACCTTCATATCCTACACTGTTCCCAGGGAAGCAAAGTGTGGTTCCTGGATATGGGAGGGGTGGTCTGAACTGGTTGTGGTGTGTGTTACAGGTCCTGTGGTCACGAAGCATGGTATAAAACATAACCTGGCAGTGCTGATGTGTATATGTGACCCTGAAGTAGGTGGCTGTTAATGCATATATATGCTATCCACCTTACTGACAGATAGTAATAGATGTACATACCTCTTTATAAATAATGATGTCAGCACCCTATAAATACTGCAGGAGAAGAAAAGATACCCAGTAATTCGAATAGCATGCTCCGCTAATGTTTCTCTCTCAAGTGTCATAACATAGTTAGGTAGGGATTTGAATCCTACAAATGCCATGTGTGTTTTTGTCACACAGTTTGTCCATGTGTGTTGGGTGTTGCTCTTAATATTGTATGTACCTGTCACCTTAAATAGTTCCCATGTGTGAAGCCTGCCTCATGTGAATACATGGAATTTGCATTACACAACTTTTTGACTGTGGTTTTCTGTGCAGGGTCTGCGGTTGGTATGTGAATATACAATGAGAGTAGTCTATGGTGTCATCTTACCAGTGAGGGATACACTTCTGGTCTGGAGCATATAGTCCACATGTTGGTGATGATCAGGTGCAGCATGTTTTCCCCTCTTGTGGGAGTGGTAACCAGTTGTTCCATAGCATTTGAGTGTATGGATTTTAGGAACCTTTCAGCTAGGGTGTTGGAGCTACAGTAATGCTCCCAGTCTATGAGTGGGTAAATGAAGCTGCGCAATATATTGTTGTTTGGAGACACCTGCAGATATTCATGTATTCTTAAGTAGGCCAAGTGGGTTACCTGGGTTTAGGAGGGTGGTCTGTAGCAGGCTATGAACTGGAAGTCAGTTTAAACCACTGTTAGTTGCATGTGGATAGTCTGTGATGCGTCACGCTGTGGCAACAACCTGGGGGTGTGGGTATAGGTTCATAGGTTCATAGGTTCATACTAGGCTATCTGCCCTAGGGCATTTATAAGCCAAGCCAGAGTGTGTTTGGCTTTCGCCTCCCATTTTAAATTAATGTTGCTATGCCCTTTTTTGAGGTTAGTATACTGTGCCTCTGTCTAACATTGACACAGAAGTGATACCCGGGGTAAACCTATGATCCCCCATCCACTCATCAAGATTCCTCTTGAAGAGAGTCAATGAGGGACTCTGCCTAACCTGTACTGGGATTTTATTCCAGAGTGAAGGGAGCCTCTGGGTTATGAATCTGTCCCTCCAGCATGTCCTATTTATGTCAGTGCTGAGGTTCAAGTCTCTCGAGCGCATAGCTCGATGGGATTTGGATTTTCTGAGGTGCAGCATGTCCATTACTTCCGGGTTGGACATGGCATTATACGTCCGGCACAGATCGCCTCTGAGCAGGTGGTATGCCACTGAGTATGGAGTTTCATTAACCGGGCAGCATATGGCATCTGTTTGAGCCCTTTGATCCTATTGGTGAGGTACTTTTGGGGTCTTTCCAGTTGCTGCAGGTGTCTGGTCAGGTACATCCCAAAAGGGGCATTTTACTCAATTATGGGCCTGATGAGAGATGAGTAAAGAGGCACGATGACCTCCCCTGATCTAGATGTGAATCCCGTCATGATTAGGTGGGCTATATAAAATGTTTTTCTAACCACTTTGGCCACGTGGTTGTCAAATCAGACATTGCTATCAACTTGGGTTCCCATGTCCCTAATTACTTCTTCCGTACTTAATGGATTACCACCTATGTGGTAATTTGTGTGCACTTTGTTTTTGCCAAAGGGGATGACTATACACTTTGAGGCATTTAGCTTGAGGCCATGGCTCTGGCCCCAGTTGTCTGTTTCTATGAGGCCCTTTTGGAGGATGGTTGTGTTGGCTGGAGAGTCGAGTATAGCGCCCAGTTTGCAGTCATCTGCGAACTTGGTCAGCCACAGTCCTTCCATGTTGGCCTGTACCACCGAGAAATATATACCGAACAGGAGAGGTCCCAGGACTGAGCCTTGTGGGATGCCACTTGTAACTGGTTTGGAGTCTGACATGGCTTCAGCAATTCTAACCATGTGGGTTCTGTCCTTGAGCCAGTTTGCAACCCATCTAGTGACATAGGGGTTTATATTTAAGCTGGTGAGCTTATCTATAATGCCCGAGTGGGGTATAGTATCAAAGGCTTTTGTGAGGTCCAGGTAGGCTGTGTGGACCACCTTCCCCTCGTCAATGGCCTTGGTGACTGTTTCAAAGAAATCATCCAGGTTTAAGAGGCAGGATCTGCCCTTAACAAAGCCAAACTGGGTAGGATCCAGTGTCTGTAGGTCCCCAATATCTTTATGTATGAGGTCCATGATGATCCTTTCCATAGCTTTGCAGACCAAGCTAGTCAGGCTTATGGGGCAATAGTTTCCAGGATCCATTAAGGCACCATCTTTGTGTAGAGGGACCACTGTTGCTGTACGCCACTCTTTGGGTACATATCCTGTGGAAAGGCTGAGATTGAACAGCAGTTTTATGTTTGGGTTTAGCTCATCTTGGAGTTCATGTAGGATGCAGCCCAGGACACCATCTGGTCCCATTGATGCTGTGTTTTTTGCTTTGGAGAGGGCGGCCCTTACCTGAGCATCTGAGATGTCAGGGGGGCAGCACTCTGCTGGGATAGATATTTGCCCTTCTGGTGGGGAGGGGGGGGAGAAGTTTGTGCTGAACCTGTCAGCTAGGATGTTGGCAATGTCTGTGGGTTTGGTGTATTTTATGTCATTTTGGACTAATTCTGAGCATATCTGGGAATTCCCACCCTGGTTCCTAACATAACTAAAGAAAGCCTTGTGATTATCCTTAGTGTCCTGTGCAATTCTTCTCTCGAAGCTGGCCTTAGACGATTTTATGAGTGCCCGTAGTATTTTGCTAACACTGATCAGAGATGACTTCCCTTTTTGAGATTATTTTCTATCATGTAGTAGCTTCCTCCTTCTATTGTATAGTTTGTTTATGGCTGTGGTCCACCAGACAGGACGTCTGCCTTTGGAGGATTGGGTCTTGTTTTTATTTGGGATTGCATGATCCATGCATTTCTGAAGGTGTTCATAGAATGTGTTTATAAAGGATTCTGCGGTCTGGGCCGTATTTTCCACAGGCCCGGGGGCTTTGAAGGATTCCACCTCAGTTTTGAGGGGTGTGGAATTTGAGGTAGATAAGTTTTATACTGTGACTTTCTGGGCAGGGGGTGGGGTCGGGATGTGAATATCCAGTGAGATCAGTTTATGGTCTGATCTTACCAGTGAGGGATACACTTCTGGTCTGGAGCATAGAGTCCCCATGTGGGTGATGATCAGGTACAGTATGTTTCCCCTCTTGTGGGAGTGGTAACAAGTTGTTCCATAGCATTTGAGTTTATAAATGCTAGGAACCTTTGAGCTAGGGTGTTGGAGCTAGAGTAATGCTCCCAGTCTATGTTTGGGTAGTTGAAGTCCACCAATATAATGGTGTTTGGAGAGACCTTCATATTTCCAGTGTTCTCAGGAAGGCCAAGTGGGGTTCCTGGGTTTGGGAGGGTGGTTTGTGGCAGGCTATAAACTGGAAGGCAGTTTTACCCACTGTTAGTTGAACACGGATAGTCTCTGATGCTTCATGCTGTGCCACCAACCTGGAGGTGTGTGTATCTTTGACGAATATTGATACTCCCCCTCCTGTTCTGGTTCGGTGTTCTGGGGCCGACAAGCTTGGTATGAGGTATAACCTGGCAGTGCTGGGGTGCTCTCGGGAGCCTTGAACCAGGATTCTGTTACTGCACAGATATTGATGTTCTCCATGCTAAGGGCAATTTCCAGTGCATGCATCTTGAGGTTTACACTGCTAGCGTTGAGTAGCATTACTATTAGTTTCTTATCCCTTGTGATACCTATGGAGGTGGTTCTGTCTTTTGAGCCTTGCCTAAAAAAGGCACTATGGAGGTAGCAAGAGCCTTTGCCAATATCCGAAAGCCCAGGGGTGACAGGTGCAGGCCGTCCCTAGCAAAGCATCGTGGCTTGTCGAGCATGTCATCCCAGGCTGACAGGCATTGGATCCCCTTTGAATGACACCGATACTTAAGCCAATTGCTGAAATTGATCATCTTGTCTTCATATTGTGGCATCATTCTTGGTGAGGGTAAGATGCTACTCAAGGTCAGGGGCATACCAGCCTGGGCCACATGCTCAGAGAGCTCCTCTATGTCTCTTATCATGTAGTCCAGGGAGGTACATCTCAGGTCATTCACACCAGCATGGACAATGACTAAGTCATATTTGTACTTGCCTTGGAGTGACCTGAGTGCTTGTGTTATGTGGCGGATCATAGCGCCCAACAGGCAGCTCACCATGACCTTCTCCTTGTTCAGCCTGGTGAGCGGGACATCAGTGTGCCTGACGATAGAGTCACCTATTAAAAGTGTATCAGGTGTGTTGTTTAGCCTTAAGGGCTGTGACTGTTCGGCACACTGGCTTTGTGAGCTAAGTGTTGCATGTGTTCTGTTCTGGGGTAGCGGTTGCTTGGGTGTCTGCTTTGGAGGTCTCTGCTGCTTAGGCACATTTTTATTTAGAGCCTCCGAGTATGTTTTTGTGTGTTTATGTGTTTGGTTTGCTGTCGTGGTAGGTCTATGTGAGACTGGAATTGTAGTGACTGTGGTTTCCTTCTCCTCCTGACAGGTTTCGCCAGTACTGAGTTGAGAGAGCTTAGCCTCCAATTTGGCTATATGGTTGCATCTCTCACATGTGTTGGAATTTGTTGGGAGGAGGATGGGGTTGTCTGTGTACATGAGACAGTTGTAACATTGCCTCAAGATTTCCAGATTCACCAGCTGGACTGGAGAGGAGATTGACAACTGACCTTTGGACATGCTAGAATAGTATTGGGAATTCCTTTATAATTGACAACAAAAAGGGCCAATGGGGAACAAGGTACTCAAGGGGAGTTTGTGAGGGTGTAGTGCTTTTAATTTGTTAGTGCTGATGTATATAATTGCTTTAGTGAGCAAGTGCCAGGTAACTTAAATGCAATGTGTTACAGGTAACTTAAATGCAAAAATGACAAACAGTAACTTTCTTTCAAGTGAAACAAGGAAATAAGTACAGTAAGCAATGCATATGTCACTAGGGATCCACAGAAGCACTGAAAAGCCGCATTTTAGGTGGAATTAGCGTTTCAGGGAAATAACAAGCAAACAAGCATACAAGCAAAGCTACATTCAGCAGGCCTGGATCTAGTCTATAAGCCTTTAGTATAAGATGGGGCAATGTTGATGCGGTGTGTCCATGTATGTGTTAGCCCTAGGTGTCAGCAAACAAGGTGTACCAATTTCAGTAAGAAACAGTTCAAATATGCAGGCACTATAAGCCTTTAGCCAGAAATTCCCAGCTCAGACGGGCAGAGTGCAGCCTCTCCTCCCACAAGAGTGCAGACCATGAACCTTCTTAATGTAAAATAACTGGCCTGAAGCTCAAGTGCTTAAACCGGAAGTAATACACTTTTAGAATAACAGACACTAAGCCCTCAATCAGCAGTTCCCGACTTAGAAGGATGTAAGCTACCTGTCCTACCACCACAGAATCCTTGACATTTAATGAGACTCACCCTCCTGTCATACTTAGTTCCGTGTTTTGGCGCTGTCAAGCATGGTATGAGGTGTAACCTGGTAGTGCTAGGGTGCTCTTGTGGGTCTTGAACCTGTTGTCTATTACTGCACAGATATCAACATTCTCCATGCAGAGTAGAGTTTGGACTGCATGCATCTTGCGGTTTACATGTCCGGCATTGAGTATCATTACTTCCATTTTCTTATACCCTGTGCTACCTATGTAGGTGGCCTTGTGTTTTCAGCCTTACCACCAGAATGCAAAGATGTGCAGACATTACACTATGGTAATTAATAGTGGTGTACAAAACAATGCAATGACAATCATACTGTTAATGCATCAGGCATACTGGGATATACCCACAATGATATCATTACACTGTACTGTTGACAACATGATAATATTACTACACTTCTATGTAGTCACCCTGTGCATCAGCACCATGTTAGCCTGTTCCTGCATCAATGTTACAGATTGCAGGAGGTGGCACAGTTTCATCATATGCACAGGGTGTGTACTTGGTATGCCGGAGTCTGCCACTGATACAACCAATCGACATGTATGTGTGTGTGTGTTAGTGAGGGACAACAGTACAAGATGGGGCAATGTTGATGCAGTGTGTGCGTGTATGTGTTAGCCCTAGGTGTTAGCATTATGCATGTGTGTATGCATGCACACAGTTCCACCTCGTGGCTGCCATATATGTGTGTTTGTGGACAGCCAAAGACTGTACCTGCCAGGTCATACAGATCACTGTCTCTGGCCACGGACACGGTACCTGTGCCTGGCAGGGGTGCTACGGACAGTATCAGGTACTACGCCAGACTGGGTACTGTCATCAGAAGCAGTTGGTTGATGACTGGAGACATGTCCCTGCTGGGACTGTCCAGAGCCACGTGCATGTGGTCTCCTAGGGCAGTCTGATGACAGCACAGACCCAGCATTGCTGGGGCTGGTACTGGCACTATGGGAGCGGCTGCGGGTTTGTTGTCCTCCACGACGACTGCCAGCTGCTGATGTTGCTGGCATACGTCCACATCGATGCCTCAACCGTCCTGCATTGCCCTGGCTCATGGGCATGTAGTTGTGGAACAGATCTAATGTGTCCCCCCAACGTCTGTCAATGACCTCGGTGAAATTACGGATGGCAGCCGCAACGTCACGCATAGTGTCATTCATAGCAGTGCGATGTGCTCTAAGCTCCCTCAGACCCTGTCTGGTGTACCGTTCCATACGTGCCTGTGCCTGCATTACAGCCTGGAACATAGCTGGGGTTGAAAGACCTCTGTGGGCATGTCTGACAGGGGCAGTACGACCATGGATGCTCCCACGAGAACCCCTGGACATCTGCCTGTGTGGTACCATGTCAGGACTCTGGCCATGGCTGCTGTGAGGGGATGCATGTGCCACTGATACCACATTACCCTGGTCAATGCCCACTGTATGCTGTCCCTCACCTAAGGACATTGGTGACAATGGATGTATTGGCAGGATGATTGTGCACATTGATGGGGTTGACTGCTGTGTACTGTCGATTGGCTGACCAACAACAGACCCTGTCACACCTCCCTGTGCCATTACACATGTATCATCATTATCACTATCCCCAGCAGTGGATTCAGGTTCCCTGCTGCACACCACCAGAGCAACACCAGAACCTGTGAGATGAAGACAGGAAACACAGTTTACAATGTGTACACAATGTTACCACAGATGGACACGGGCACATGCACACATGCGCACATGCATACATGCACACATGCACACATGCACACATGCGCACCATGCACACATGGGCACATGCACACATGCACACATGCACACATGGGCACATGCACACATGCGCACATGCACACATGGGCACATGCACACATGCACACATGGGCACATGCACACATGCACACTCCTCAGTACATGAGATACAAACACACAGACTCAAACACACCTGCAATCCAACACATAGCAATACTGTTTGAGGGTATTATTACTATTATTATCATTAGTATTAAAAGTATTGTTATTACACACTCACCAGCATGGATTGGCTGCCTTGCTGTTACACCAGAGGGACCTGCACAAATAAGACATTTATTGTCAGTGGGCACAACTGTGCCATTGATACTGTGAGTATGATACAGTTCAGTAGTAAAACAGTTTTCTTTCACAGGTCTACTGCTGATATTGAGAATATCAATCTTGCACAATAATTTCCAGGATAACAGCTACAAACACAGTACACATCTCACACATGCATAAACTACCAGTGTAGAGAACAGTCAACTATAGATATGGCATGTTACCTGCACGCTCCATGTCCACATGCTGGGTGGCTCGAGCCTCCATCATTACACATGTCTGCAGATTTTGTTGTTGTTGGGCTGGAGCCACAACACTTAGGAGGAGCCCCTCCAGTCTGGTGGGGGGGTGTATAGCTGCCCCACCACCTGTGGCAAGCTGTTGCCTGTGGATATCAGATGCACGCTGACGGACATTTCTAATTAAATCACTGCAGTGATGGCGTACCTGCTCATATGTCCGGTTATGCATGCCTATGTCATTTACCCGATGGACAAGGTCTTGCCACAGTGCAGCCCTATCCTGCTAGTTCTGGCTGGTGCGGGAAAAGAGTGTGGCAAAATCCCTCACCAGGCTCTGGTGTATCTCCTCTTCCTCTGCAGCAGAGTATGAGGGGGTTGCGCTGGTGCACCATCACCCTGGAAGGAAAAGAAAAATATGTGAGCAAGTCATGTGGCACACATAATACTCTACTGTAGTGATATCATTGAACTGCCATATATAGCATTTGTCTGTCTATTGGGGGATACACATGTAAATGACCACATATCAGTGCTCAGCCAACAACTGTGTGACAGTGTCTGGCACACTCCATACACCAAACTAGTATACACCAGCAGTCGGCACACTGTTTGAGGTCCAATGCACAACCTCACACTGGGGGATTGTATCAAGGTAATGGATAGGGAACATTGTCAACCCATGCAATGCATGCAATGCACAGTTAAAATTTCAATTGTAATGCACCCTAGTCTTTGTGGCCATACCCCTTCCTACACTGCAGTCACATACAGGGAACCACAGCACAACATATGGCAATGTAGTATGTTTGTATCCCAATACCTGACACATCTTTCTCTGGTCTCACACCAAAGACACACACTACCATGACAAACACAAAGTCATGCTGAGCAATCACACCATTACAGACCTTGCACACAGTCAGTGGCACACTCATTCCACCTCACATAGTTGGTATTGCAATGAGTACGTGTGTGCATTGTGTCATAGGTAAGTAGTATGCTATTGGCCCTGGGCCTACAGCAGCATACTGTTATGCTACACTGCCCCTTGGGACACGTAATGTGATTGTACTTGATCCTGTCAAACAGTTACACAGGGTGACTCATATGGCATATTACCTATCTGCATAACATTCAACAGGGGTATGTCTGACATCTACTAATGAGGAGCCTTGCTTCTTAATGCTGGGTGGTTTACTCCAGGGTATGGCTTATTTGTGGGTGGGAACCTGTACCTCCACCATGTGCTCTTTACTGCAGTGCCAAGGATGACAGACATAGGTCATTTAGGCTGGGGATATTGTGAGGTGTTACCATGGTTGTTGGACAACTGTTATGGGTGTGACTTAACTATGTATATCCAGCAGTGGTTACCTTTGTGTAGGTAGTATGAAAGGCACTCTATCTGTGGATTTGTCAGTCACTTTGCATAGGTAATGTGTTTGAGGGCATAATCACTGTTTGTTAGGTATGACTGTGTCCTTCTCCCTTTCTGTAGTTGTCATGGGAGGTACATACCGTGTAGGACATTGGGAGGTGTAGAGGGGTACAGTGACCTACATTTCCCTAGCTGACACACCATTTGTGCTGACACGTACCATGTACAGGGATTACAAGACTAGTGTGCCACTGTGAATATCAAAGGGGAGGCTATTGTACACTTGTTTCCCATGTTCCCTCTTGACACATCCAGTAGTAAGCAGGCAAACACCTATGTGGTGGTTAGTGGTGTAAGTGTTTTGGAATGGGGTATGGTACTCCAGTACCCACACTGGTGTTCAGTCCATGCCTTTGTCACCAGGCACCTGTTGCAATACATCTGCACACATGTGCCTCTCTCAGTATATATATTCATATACATACATATCTCTAGACATTCATATCTGTCTGTATATCTGTATGTATCTATATATATCTATATATGTATGTGTCTATTACATATATATGTATGTACATATTATATCTATCTATCTATCTATCTATCTATCTATCTATCTATCTATCTATGTATCTATCTATCTATCTATCTATCTATCTATCTATCTATCTATCTATCTATCTATGTCTATCTGTTTATACATCCCTCTCTATCTATGTACACATATATGCATATTATATATATATATATATATATATATATATATATATATATATACATATACATATATAAATATACATATATATATATACATATATATATATATATATATATATATATATATATATATTTTTTTTTTATTTACACATACGAATACACACACTAACATACTGCTAAACATCCATTACTGTACGACCTACATTGTACATTGCACTACAACCTACATCGATATGTGCACATAGCAACCTTCAAATACATATGTATCTCCAGCCTTCACTAATAGTTGCAGTATGTCCCCTGCCCTATGCACATCTTCATGTATATATATATAGATACAGACTGCTAACATATATGGAGGGTTCACAGTATGTAGGTTATTAGATTATGTAGTTTATATTACCTTTGTTTCTCACTGCTGTTTGTGATGGCTTGCTGCTTGGTGGCCTGCTGATGGTTAGCTTGATGTTTTTTTTATTTATTTATTTTATTTATTTATTTATTTATTTTGTGTCTCTCTCTGTGTCTCTGTGTCTCTCTCTCTCTCTGTCTCTCCCTCGGGTTGTTGCAATGAAAGTATTGCATGTGTGGACTTGGAGTACAGGCTGCTTTTGTAGGTATCTGCACATGTGCATGTGATGTCCCCTGCACCAATTGTTAGCCAGCATTTACTAATTGCATGCATCCTGCTGTGTGGTAATTGCAGTTCTCACTGTGATTTCAGGACAGTGCTATAAAATGTTAGGTTAGGCAGGCATAGCCCTTTCAGATTTTCAAGGTGGAGACCATGCTGGTATGCTGTGGACACTGTCCTGTGAGTGTAAAGGTTGGTATGTCTCTCATATTTAAGGCTGTGTTGTAGGCACTGAAATGCATGTTGTACTGAAACCTGACTATTGCTTCCTCCAGTTCATTCTTCTCAGTGTGTATGTTAACTGACACCTAATAATACTAATACTGTTTAAATGGGAGTATGTGCTTTCCTGTGGGACTTATGGATTAACTGGTATACAGCAGTGGCTCTTGCAATTTGTTGCTATGGCTTCACTATATAACCTTTACATTCACTCCTTGAAGGACTGCTAGGTGTCTTTACTGGAATGTGTTGCTATGGCTTTCCTATTTTCCATTTACATTCACTCCTTGTAATGCTTGCTATATTTCTTTCAGCAGCAATTCCTTATATGTTTTGTGTGGTTTGGTGGTACTGCATGCAGTCTGGTCTGGCCAAGGTGTGGGGCTTGACACCTACAAGGGTATTTTATTTTGCTGCTGAGCAGTAGTGGGGCCTTGTACTTTGTACTAACAGTTATGGATAGCAAGCACATGCAGCGCTTGTAAACTGCTATACTGTCCTTATTGTATTAGTTGGCTACATCCTTTGATATTTCTGGGTTGTACTCCTACATGAGATTGTGCTTGTAGAAGCTATTCTACAGCTATTCACAGAGTGTGTGACAGCAGACAGAATGATATGCGTGTGAGTTTGTGACACTTGCAGGCCTCAGATACTCTCAGGTGTATCTTTTATCAGCCTCAGGGAATGGTACATATCAGTGGGATACACCCGTTATATATTTCAGATATTCTGCAGTTGTGACTGTGGGGTATTTTGAGCATATGTATTACTACACCATTTCTGACATGCAAGTAGTGCATACTTTAAGTAATTGACAGTTACCATTACGTGGGATTCCACACCTTTCTGCCTACTGTTAGTACATTTCACAGGGAGTCAGTGGGGCACAGTTAACATTTGTTTTCAAATCAGGGACATCACTGTAAATCAGTCACAGTTGCAAGGTCTGGCCTCTTACCTATTCAAATATGGCAGTGTTTATCCTGCTCTGATAGTGTGTGTGGCTTGCAAGGTGCTACTGTCACATTATTACCTACTAGCTACCTACTAGCATGGCTGTTTCTCTTCTCACACTAATGTTATGCAAATCCACAAGAATTGCCAGTAAAGATACAAGAAAAGCTTTATGTAATAGCCTTCCTATATTCCCTTTACATTCAGTCCTACTATTTCATGATATATTGCTTTCAGCACAAAGTTCTTGTATATCAGTCATGGCTTAGTTGTAAGTCATGCAGACTAGTGTTTCCAAGGTCCTGGGTTTGAGACTGACAGAGGAATTTTATTTTGCTGCTGAGCAGACTACAGGCCTTGTCATTCAGAGTGACTAAGGCACTTTTAAGCAGTTGTAAGTGGGTTAGCGCTGGTTTGCGTGGAGCTCACGCATGTGCAGTGGCGCTTAGCTTCACAAGACACGCTAGCTAGCTACAAGCGCACACCCGCTTATTACTGCTTAAAAGTGCTTACTCTTGTGCACACCCGCACTAATTTCTTTGAAAGAAAAGAAAATGGGGAGATAGGAAAGTGGTGAAAAAGGGGGCACAAAGAGGGTAGGACAGTAGGAAAACAAGCTCGGGATTTGCAGGAAGGATGTAGGAAAGGCCCATAGCTGCCCATTTCTTTATCAGCAACAGCTGTGCATATGTGTGTAATTTGGTGTGACATTTGAAACCTTCCACCCCTGAGAGAGGTGTGAGGACAACAAAATATGTTGTACAGCCAATTGTAATTACCAGTTCACATGTCCAGCTGACATGTCTGCAAAATGGGCAGCTATGTATGGGGCGTAATTTTTTTGCAGGAACAGAGTGCCCTTTTTTATTTTTTTTTCAGGTGAGAGTGGAATGTGAGGTACAGGAAGTAGGTATATTTGGGGAGGTAGGTAGGGGAGGTTAACAGACAAGACAAACAAGATGCATACAGGGGCGGAGTATGACACATGTGGGAGGGAAACACAATTGACGGGGACGGATGTTTGGATATCGCGAGCCCATGAGCCCACAGATGGCAACAGTGGAACTGAGATCCCCACCCATGGGCAGTTGCCACTGTGCCTTCACTGCCCAGGATGGGGCTGTGCTGGGGACTGTGTAGGACGGGCAGCAGGCACACCCGTGAGTTGTGCCACCTGTGCCTCAAGCTGGCGTAGGGGTTCAAGCACAGAATGCCTGATCTCGCTACGCACCACAGACCGGACACTTTGGAGGGTGAGTGGACGGTCTCCTCCAGCCACGCTTGCAGAGGGGGGGACGAGCCCCATCCCCTGCAGCACTTCCACCTGAAGGTGGCACAGGGCCACCGGAGGAGGTTCTGGCCTGGGCACTAGTGCCAGGTGCACTCGCCATATGAAGTGGGAGAGGTGGGTCCGCTGGAACCCGCCTTCCCTGTTGTCCTATGTTTAGCAATATTTTATGACATTTTGGGTTAGTAACAAACAATGCAATTCAACATTAGTTGTAACAGCATGCATCAGTATTCCCATTAACCAAACACCCATGAATTCCAAACATTGAAAAGCAAGCATCACACATGCATATTTTGAACAACAGTACACAATGCAACAGCATGCAGGGTTGGTTGATGGCAACAGGCCATCAGGTTTGGATATGTGTACAGGGCACATGCATCAACATACGTGCAAATATGTTTGAACCAACAGGACAAATGTCCATAGGAATTAATTGTGAATACACATACCCAGTTTGTTGTGGAATTACATTATTTGTGAATATAGGGTAGGGTGAAGAAATATTTCATTAACAACTTCAACTACCTATACATATGGTGTACATCTCTAGTAGCTGCAGATATATATACCCTGCAGGTCTTAGTACAGTTTCCTATATGTAACCTTAGGAATGTTGGTGATGGGACTGTTACTGCTACATTAATATACATTGCATTTTTATTCATACACATTCATATCTGGTTGTGTTCAGGTACAGCATCCTGCTACATTAGATTTATATGGCTCTAGACAACTGTGGATGTTTATTATTTCATACAACCATACTATCTCCATATTGCAAGGGTACAGCAACATATCCAAATTGTGGGACAGACACATTCCAGCTTCAGTACTTTATTACAAACATTTCACTGTTTGGCTGTGGCTGTCTCATTCATTTCATTATGTACTGACTGCAGTATACTTTATTCAGAAGTTATAACAGCTTTCTTGGTGGATTCATACCTCTTTCTCACACTATCACTTGTTTTATTTTTACAATTCAAGATGGTACTTTATTCTAGGCGTTATTAACATGTCTTACTTGGTTACAACAATCCTTTCCAACAGACTCACTTGTTTCATATGGCAGATTTTAAAAGGGGATGTATTTGACACATGTCTATTGTCTTTAGCTTGTTTACCACTAATTTTCAGGCTGCAGCAGGCTATCTGATATTAGAATACAGGTGGAAAATCTCTATTTCAGACTTGTTTAATTTTTATTTCTGGATTACAGGCTGCATCACTTATCTAATCATACAGTACTAGCAGAATCTTTCTTCTAGTGTTATTTGAACTTTATTAATATGTAACTATACTGAACTCTTTTACAAGCTGTCTCACTTTTATTGTATAACAATTACAGAAAATTAATTACTAACCTGCCTGGTGGTGCAACCACTCCAGCCTATCACCATAGGCTCGCTGATTCGTGGAACGCACACCTGCAGCTGTAATATAAATGAAGTAATATTGGAACATACATCTCCATAATATCAGCTAGGATAACTTCTTACATATGTAATTACATGGATACTTAGTAGTGGGGCGTTGGGCATTTGCCGGGCCTCCTGGATCCAACGGTTCAGTTGGTCCTGCTTTTGTCTCTTCAGGTCCGCATGGTGGTGACGGACCTGTTCACCAGTCCTTGGTATGCCTGTGGCACTGGTGAGATCATGTGCCAACCGGTTCCACGCCTCTGCCTTGTACGCTCCCCACAGAACCTGGCCCTGCATGAGTTGAGCCTCATGATCGTGGACTAGGAGCCAAACCATATATTTGGACTCCTCAACACCCCACCTCTGTGCTCGGAAGTGACTGCCCTCTCCTACACCTGCCATCCTGACTGCAAATAGGTTCCACAATCAGTTATGCTGTGTATTCCCGCCTATGGGGCTTATATATGCAATTTTTCCCGCACTTATCTGTGATTGGCCATTTTGGAAATGTATCAGCTTATAAAAACCTGCTTTGTCATGCTTCTATTTCCATTCATTCATATATATATGCTAATACTGCATTTTTCAGTACAGCTGTCATGGCTTAGTGGTTCAGTACTTTGACTATGATGCACAGTATCCTGGGTTCGAGCCTGGGCATTGCTTTTTTTTATTTTTACTACTGTCTAGACAGGCTAGGAGGTGTGTCTGTGTAAAGGCAGCTTTGATACAGGTTGCTCAACGTTGCCCGCCGGTAAGCCAGTTGGCACGCTGCGCAGCTCCGCGCAAACGGATTACACTGGTTAACACATTATTTGGCTATGAGCACGCATATTACGCTATGAGAAATGTTGCTCAACTACGGGCACACAGTTTCAGTGTGTTAAAGCGCTGCTCAACTCCGGGCACTCATATTACACCTGTTAAACCACTGCTCACCTGCGGGCAATCATACTCAGCTTGTTAGAGTGCTGCTCAGCTATGGGCACTTATAAAATTTTTTTTATTTATTAGTGTGTCAGATTTCTTCAAAAATACATGGCCCATTTCATTACATTTTACTTAAATTATAGTTTTATATATATATATATATATATATATATATATATATATATATATATATATATATACATATATGTCAGGGGATTGTTTCGTGCTTATTTCACTAAAAATAGAAAATGATGTTGGGGCTCGAACAGTGACTACCTCCTCTTTGGCCGACGTCTCTACCGCTATGCTATTGCTACTTAACTTAATTTACATATTTAGATCTTATATGCTTTTCCAATGAGTGCTAACTGTGGCTGAGCGAAGGGCACACCCGCGCAAACAAGCGCAATTATGGGCAAACATTTTTGAAATTATAAAAAGAAAATTAAACTATTGATTTTTACGTTTTACATTACAGTTGGGTTTATAGTCTGTGGGGGCATGTGTGCTGTTGTGCTTCTTGACATTTCCGCGGACTCGCTGGTGGGTGTTTCCTTTCAGGACTGTGATTCTTCTGGGGGCATGTCCCTTTGCAGGACTCACCGTGCGGACACGCTCCCTACTTTCCTACACGGACCGTGTTAGCATAGGGTGTGATTCAGCATGCCCTCATGAATATGCATGGCATGCTGACGTCACACCGTTTAACTGCAGCCTCCGTGTAAGACTTGCTAACTCTTACACGGAGGTTTCGTGAATCCTGCCCTAAGTCTTTCACATAATGCAAATGTGTTTAGCTGATGCTTGCTATCCTGATTGTATAGTCATTTTTTTTTGCTTATGCCATATACACTGAAAAGGGTATTTACACCAGATTACTCACACAGTTAACAAACTCAAATAGATAACAAACTAGCCGACTAACTAAATAACTAACCAACATTAAATAAAAAAAAAGAAAGTGAGAATGATCATTTAAGAGAGTGCTTGCATGAAGTGGTATATTGCCCATATGGAGTGAAACAAATATTCTGCAAATATATTTTTATTATCAAAATACACTGTACTACATTTTTCACATTTAGTATGAAACTATTGTCCTCACATCAAGTGTTAGCACAGCCTAACCCATCTTGAAGCAATTGTGAGTTAGTGGTAAAACAAACAATAAAATCCAGTTTGTAGCCATCTGCAAAGTTAGATAAACATTGGCCATGAGTGTCAATGTAAAGTTCTGACAAATAAATACCAAACAGGAGAGGGTCCACTTCTGAGTCCTGAGGTATACCATTGGTCACTTTTTTTTAATTCAAAAGTGAATCCTGTGTCTCTAACCACTTGGTTTCTACCAGACAACCATTCAGCTATTCACTGCACAACATATAGATTTACATTAATATTTACAATTCTTTCTAATAATGCTTACATTGGGAATAGTGTCAAATATCTTAACAAGGTTCAGATGCTTTACATGTACTGTATAACCACTATCCACTGCTTTGTTGACTTTTTCAAAGAAATTATTGAGATTAAAGAGACAGGATATGCCTTTGACAAAGCCAAATTGATGAGGTCCCAGAGTTAAAAGATTTCCAATGTCCCCAATAATGAAGTCTAAGATAATATGTCCCATTGCTTTTCATATGAACCCAGTAAAGCTACTAAGACTATATATACCAGAGTCTGTGGTTGGGTGTCCTTTGTGTAATGAAGCTGTGATGGCTGGTTTTCAGGCTTCAGGAAAGTGACTGGGAGAAGGTTAAATTAAAGTGGTTAAATATGGATTCAGATATGCCATATTTGGTAATGATAGGAAATCAGGAATGTTATTAGGGCCCATGGATGAGTTTTTTTTTATCTTTTGAGAGGGTAGATAGGACATGTTTCATAGTAATTTTAGTGTGTGTCTGGGAATGCAGAATCTATGAAATAGTTATAAATGTGTGCTGAGAAAATTGTGTAGTAAATTTGTCAGACAGGATATCAATTATTACATTTGTGTCACGGTGTTCAGTGTTACAGTGGATTAGCTTCTAAAATTGCTGGGTATTAGTCCTAAACTTCAGAGTATAGTTAAAAAGAATATGTGTAGTTATTTTTGTTGTTAGTGTCTATTTTAAGTTAATTTTTACCTTTGAGCTTCTTAATAATAACTTCTTTGTTAGTTTAAGTGCATTCATAAAGTTAATAGAATTAGTCCTCGTATAAGCATTAACTAATTTCCTTCTGTTTTTACAGAATTTCATAGGGTATTCCACTCCATGGGATTGTTTTTAAACAAATAATCCAGGTGAAAGTTACTACTTTATAGGGTGAGATGGCAGATAACTTTTTTTGGAAGTGCTGAGGATGCTGATGTGATGTAGCAGCAGAAATTGCAACAGTTAAAATTTATACTGCAGTGACAGAAAGAAAAAAGAGAAAAGCACCATCAAGAGTCCAGTTTTCTGGCAGTGACAATGAGGTAGTTAAAATTAGGTAAACAAGGAGAACAGAAACAAGCTGTAATATGTAAGAAGAGAAGGTCAACTATGAGAATAAGAATGCAACTGTAATTGACAGATAGTATGTATGGGACAACTTGGTAGCACTTCTGGGATTTAAATGTCATGGAATGTCATGAAATCTGCTTATATATTTTTGTGAATTAACATTTGAATGCTAAGGACTGCTGATGAAATTTCTGAAACTGTGTGACAAAAAAAGAAAGAAAGACATTTATCTATTGAATGTTTTCTGTTAGTAACTTAAATGTTAAAGACAATGTCACATTGCAGCTTAGAACTGATGAACTGGAAGACGACTATGTTAAAAATGCACTCTGGGTTTGAGTGAAACTGTTGACAACACTGTGAAAGTTAGAGATGAGAGAAAGTTATGGGATGAAAGGTAAAGTTTGGAAGCTGTTTTTTTTAATAGAAAAAATGTGGCAAATACTTGCCAAGTATCATTTTTGGGCCTGGTTATATAGTTACATTAAGATATGTTGGCCAGCTTAAATAACATTTCTTTAGTGCATATTTTTCTCATTTACTTAATGAATGTGACAAAATACAATGTAACAGTGTGGAGAAAAAGGACATACAGCAGAGATGTGTGGTTGAATGCAGGCTGTGTAAAAAGGGATGTTTTGAATGGATTGTCAAGAGCAAACAGTAAATAATAAATAAGAAGGGGAAATTAATAAAATATACATGAGGTTGAACAACAAAAGGCTGAGGGAGAGGTTGAACTAGGTGAGGAACAAACTGTAAAAGAAGACAAAATGGGGAATTGGAAATGGTGGAGAGAGTTTGCATACAGCAAGAGAGGTTAGGAGAAAGGATTGACAGTAGGATTTTTTTAAGTTCTATTCAGTGAAAAAATTGATTCTGAGGAAGAAGGATTATATATTCAAAAACTCAGAAAAAAATATTCACTAAGGGAAAGAGTAAAAAGAAAAAGAAAATTAGAAAATACCTTCCCCCAAACTTAAAAGAAAGAAAAGCAACAATTTCAGAGTGCTTTCAGTAAACATAAACAGTATTCTTAACATTGCAATTAGGATAGGGATACTGGAATGGTGTGCAAAATTTAATGTGGATCTTATTATGTTAGAGGATCTAAGATTCATGACAAGTGAAGAAAGATTGAAAGCAGAAATATTGTGCGGTGGAAATATAATATGGAACTTAGGAAGTGAAAGCTGTCCTACAGTGACTGTGTTGTGTAAAGATAAAGTCTCAGTGCTAGGTTTAATGTTACTACGGATGGGAAGGTTAAGTGAGGTTGTAAGGCAGAGAGAACATGTTTATAGATTTATAGCAATATATGTATATATGACTAGCAAGGAAAGAGAAAATCAGTTTCTTGGAATATTAAACTATGTGGTGGTTAACATGAAAATTAAAATTGCAAGTGACTTTAACTGTGGTTTAAGGAAAAGCTGTAAAAGAAATTGAAATATATAAAAATATATAGGAAGTTTATATAAAAATATATAGGAAGGTAGTAACTTGATTAAAGTGTAGCTATCATTCTAAGTCTTTTGGATTAAGCACTTGGGCTCAGACCAGTTGTTTTACATTAGGAAGGTTTGTGGCCTGCACTGTGGTGGCAGGACAGGTAGCTTACATCCTTCTAAGTTGGGAACTGCTGATTGAGGGCTCAGTGTCTGTTATTCTAAAAGTGTATTAGTTCTGGTTTAAGCACTTGGGCTTCAGGCCAGTTATTTTACATTAAGAAGGTTCGTGGTCTGCACTCTTGTGGGAGGAGAGGCTGGACTCTGCCCTTCTGAGCTGGGAATTTCTGGTTAAAGGCTTATAGTGCCTGCATATTTGAACTGTTTCTTACTGGAATTGGTACACCTTGTTTGCTGTAGCATAGACTAGACCCAGGCCTGCTGAATCTAGCTTTGTTTGTATGCTTGTTTGCTTGTTATTTCCCTGAAATGCTAATTCCACCTAAAACACGGCTTTTCAGCACTTCTGTGGATCCCTAGTGACATCTGCATTGCTTACTGTACTTATTTCCTTGTTTCACTTGAAAGAAAGTTACCGTTTGTCATTTTTGCATTTAAGTTACCTGTAACGCATTGCATTTAAGTTACCTGGCACTTGCTCACTAAAGCAATTATATAAGTCAGCACTAAAAAATTAAAAGCACTACACCCTCACAAACTCCCCTTGAGTACCTTGTTTCCCATTGGCCCTTTTTTTTTTCAATTATAAAGGAATTCCAAATACTATTCTAGCATGTCCAAAGGTCAGTTGTCAAGCTCCTCTCCAGTCCAGCTGGTGAATCTGGGAATCTTGAGGCAATGTTACAACTGCCTCATGTACACAGACAACCCTCTCCTCCTCCCAACAAATTCCAACACATGTGAGAGATGCAACCATATAGCCAAACTGGAGGCTAAGCTCTCTCAATTTAGTACTGGCGAAACCTGTCAGGAGGAGAAGGAAACCACACTCACTACAATTCCAGTCTCACATAGACCTACCACGACAGCAAACCAAACACATAAACACACAAAAACATACTCGGAGGCTCTAAATAAAAATCTGCCTAAGCAGCAGAGACCTCCAAAGCAGACACCCAAGCAACCGCTACCCCAAAACAAAACACGTGCAACACATAGCTCACAAAGCCAGTGTGCTGAACAGTCACAGCCCTTAAGGCTAAACAACACACCTGATACACTTGTAATAGGTGACTCTATCATCAGGCACACTGACGTCCCGCTCACCAGGCTGAACAAGGAGAAGGTCACGGTGAGCTGCCTGTTGGGCGCTAGGATCCGCCACATAACACAAGCACTCAGGTCACTCCAAGGCAAGTACAGATATGACTCAGTCATTGTCCATGCTGGTGTGAATGACCTGAGATGTACCTCCCTGGACTACATGAAAAGAGACATAGAGAAGCTCTTTGAGCATGTGGCCCAGGCCGGTATGACCCTGACCTTGAGTAGCATCTTACCCTCACCAAGAATGATGCCACAATATGAAGACAAGATGATTAATTTCAACAATTGGCTTAAGTATTTGTGTCATTCAAAGGGGATCCAATGCCTGTCAGCCTGGGATGACATGCTCGACAGGCCACGATGCTTCGCTAGGGACGGCTTGCACCTGTCACCCCTGGACTTTCAGATATTGGCAAAGGCTCTTGCTACCCCCATAGTTCCTTTTTTAGGCAAGGCTCAAAAGACAAACCCACCTCCATAGGTATCACAAGGGATAAGAAACTAAGAGTAATGCTACTCAATGCCAGAAATCTAAACCTCAAGATGCATGCACTCGAAACTCTCCTTAGCATGGAGAACATCGATATCTGTGTAGTAACAGAAACCTGGTTCAAGGCTCCCAAGAGCACCCCAGCACTACCAGGTTATACCTCATACCATGCTTTTTGGCCCCAAAACATGGACCAAACCAGAAAAGGAGGGGGAGTATCAATATTCGTCAAGATACCCACACCTCCAGGTTGGTGGCACAGCACGAAGCATCAGAGACTATCCATGTGCAACTAACAGTGGGTAAAACTGCCTTCCAGTTTATAGCCTGCAACAGACCACCCTCCCAAACCCAGGAACCCCACTCGGCCTTCCTGAGAACACTGGAAAATATGAAGGTCTCTCCAAACACCATTATATTGGGCGACGTCAACTACCCAAACATAGACTGGGAGCATTACTCTAGCTCCAACACCCTAGCTCAAAGGTTCCTCGAATTTATAAACTCAAATGCTATGGAACAACTTGTTACCATTCCCACAAGAGGGGAAAACATACTGGACCTGATCATCATCAACATGGGGACTCTATGCTCCAGACCAGAAGTGTATCCCTCACTGGTAAGGTCAGACCATAAACTAATCTCACTGGATATTCACATCCTGACCCCACCCCCTGCCCAGAAAACCACAGTGAAAAACTTCTCTAAAGCAAATTTCACACTCTTCAAAACCGAGGTGAAATCCTTCAAAGCCCCCGGGCCTGTGGAAAATACAGCCTAGACCGCAGAATCCTTTATAAACGCATTCTATGAGCACCTTCAGGAATGCATGGATCATGCAATCCCAAATAAAACCAAGACCCAATCCTCCAAAGGCAGACGTCCTGTCTGGTGGACCCCAGCCATAAACAAACTATACAATAGAAGGAGGAAGCTACTACATGATAGAGCAAAATCCCAAAAAGGGAAGGAATCTCTGATCAGTGTTAGCAAAAAACTACGGGCACTCATAAAATCGTCTAAGGCCAGTTTCGAGAGAAAAATTGCACAGGACACTAAGGATAATCACAAGGCTTTCTTTAGTTATGTTAGGAACCTGGATGGGAATTCCCAGATATGCTCAGAATTAGTCAAAAATGACAAAAAATACACCAAACCCACAGACATTGCCAACATCCTAGCTGACAGGTTCAGCGCAAACTTCTCACCCCCCCCTACCCACCAAAAGAGCAAATATCTATCCCAGCAGAGTGCTGCCCCCCTGACATCTCCGATGCACAGGTAAGAGCCACCCTCTCCAAAGCAAAAAACACAGCATCAATGGGACCAGATGGTGTCCCAGGCTGCATCCTACATGAACTCCAAGAAGAGCTAAACCCAAACATAAAACTACTGTTCAATCTCAGCCTTACCACAGGATATGTACCCAAAGAGTGGCGTACAGCAACAGTGGTCCCTCTCCACAAAGGTGGTGCCTCAACGGATCCTGGAAACTATCGCCCCATAAGCCTGACTAGCTTGGTCTGCAAAGCTATGGAAAGGATCATCATGGACCTCATAAAAAAGATATTGGGGACCTACAGACACTGGATCCTACCCAGTTCGGCATTGTTAAGGGCAGATCCTGCCTCTTAAACCTGGTCGATTTCTTTGAAACAGTCACCAAGGCCATTGATGAGGGGAAGGTGGTCCACACAGCCTACCTGGACCTCGCAAAAGCCTTCGATACAATACCCCACTCGGGCATTATAGATAAGCTCACCAGCTTAAACATAAACCCCTATGTCACTAGATGGGTTGCAAACTGGCTCAAGTACAGAACCCACATGGTTAGAATTGCTGGAGTCATGTCAGACTCCAAACCAGTTACAAGTGGCATCCCACAAGGCTCAGTCCTGGGACCTCTCCTGTTCGGTATATATTTCTCGGAGGTACAGGCCAACACGGAAGGACTGTGGCTGACCAAGTTCGCAGATGACTGCAAACTGGGTGCTATAACTGACTCTCCAGCCAACACAAGCATCCTCCAAAAGGGCCTAATAGAAACAGACAACTGGTGCCAGAGCCATGGCCTCAAGCTAAACGCCAAAAAGTGTATAGTCATCCCCTTTGGCAAAAACAAAGTGCACACAAATTACCACATAGGTGGTAATCCATTAAGTACAGAAGAAGTAATTAGGGACCTGGGGACCCAAGTTGATAGCAATCTCTCATTTGACAACCACTTGGCCAAAGTGGTTAGAAAAACATTTTATATAGCCCACCTAATCATGGAGGGATTCACATCTAGATCTGGGGAGATCATCGTGCCTCTCTACTCATCCCTCATCAGGCCCATAATTGAGTACAATGCCCCTTTTGGGATGTACCTTACCAGACACCTGCAGCAACTGGAAAGACCCCAAAAGTACCTCACCAAGAGGATCAAAGGGCTCAAACAGATGCCATATGCTGCCTGGTTAAAGAAACTCCAGCTCTACTCAGTGGCATACCGCCTGCTCAGAGGCGATCTGTGCCTGATGTATAAAGCCATGCCAAACCCGGAATTAATGGACATGCTGCACCTCAGAAAATCCAAATCCCATCGAGCTACGCACTCGAGAGACTTGAACCTCAGCACTGAAATAAATAGGACATGCTGGAGGGACAGATTCATAACCCAGAGGCTTCTTTCACTCTGGAATAAAATCCCAGTCCAGGTTAGGCAGAGTCCCTCTCTGACTCTCTTCAAGAGGAATCTTGATGAGTGGATGGGGGATCGTAGGTTTACCCTGGGTATCACTTCTGTGTCACTGTTAGACAGAGGCACAGTATACTAACCTCGAAAAAGGGCATAGCGAAATTAATTTAAAATGGGTGGTGAATGCCAAACACACTCTGGCTAGGCTTATAAATGCCCTAGGTCAGATAGCCTAGTATGAACCTATGAACCTATGAACCTATAAGTAATAAAATGTGGTAAACTAGCTGTGTGGAACAACGGTCAGTGGGCTTATTGAAAGCAGACTCTTGGAGGTGAAATTGATTATTTTGTATTATTGGAAGGCTTGGAGATAGCCGATGGTGATAAAATTGTGATGTTGTTTTCTGAACATTTAGCAATATGGATGGAGTTGGTAGAAGAAAAGTAATATATTAAAATAGCAAAGGGAATAAAATAATACATGAAAATTATGTAGTGAAACTGGAGAGTGGAAAGTACTGCAGCTATGGAAGGATCATATAACCATTTATTTATTTATTTTTTTATTTTATTACATTTGTTTACTGGGTATTGTCCGACTGGGCAAGTCGCCCATTTTCAGCAGAGACCCGGGGAGAAAAGCTCCTGTACCAAGGTACATAGAAGTAAATACTAATAAAAATAAAATAAGAACAAAAGTAAGAATATAATAAAAATGCAATAAAATAAAATAATAGTATAAATAATATAATATACAGAGAAATTCTAGTAACGAATTAGAACAGTAGAACCACGAATGACATTTAGAAGGACTTTTATAACAGCTGGTCTGAGTAGTGGATTGAATTTCAAAAAAAGTATAATTTTTTTTAAAATGGCAGGATGATGTAAGTAAGAAAACAAAGTGAAATATAAAATTAATGGAACAGTATTACAGAATTTATTTAGAGAATAATATAAGAGAGGATTATGAGACAGAAAAAAGAAATATATACAAAAGAAACTGGAAAAAATGAAGGCATTAATGTTTAGGTAGAGATATTTACAAGGTAGAAAGGAGGTGGTATCTGTATATTTGGGTAAAATAGTAAAGGAGGATATAATTATAGTGTGATAAATGAAAAGTGTAAAATGAGAGCTAAAAAGAACACAAGAGAAAATTATGAGTATTACAGTACAGCACATGGAAAATACATATAAAAATATAAGTACAAAAGTAAGACAGAATGGAAAGTAAAGAAGTTTCCAGAACAAGTTAAGGACTAACTTTAAAAAGAAATTACTATTAGTGATTTGGGTAAAGTACTTAACAAAGTAAATGCTAAGCCGTGGTGGTGCAGCGGTAGTGGTGTCGCCTCACAGCAAGAGGTTCTTCTGTTTGATTCTCGGCTAGAGCACCTTCTGTGTGGAGTCTGCATGTCTGCCCCATGGTCGAGTGGTATTCAAAAGACATGTGTGAATGGGCGTGCCTTTGTTGAAGGTTGGGCATCGAGCTGGCATCTCGGCACCGTAAAAATCTACTGCCAATCATTAGCGGACCAGAGTTCTGCTGTGGCAATCCCTCACCAGAAAAAGCCGAAAGATGAACAACTTAACAGAGTAAATGCTGGTTCAGTATCAGGCCCAGATTGTATAGGGTATGGAATGTACAAGTAATTAATGAATTGGCAAAGATGCTATTTTGTAAATGTGCTGAATTAATGATTTTATTTATGAGGAATTATAGAATGTGATATTAAAATTTACATGGAAGAAAGATAAGAATAATTAAATAAAAATTGAAGACCTATCATGTTAAATTACACTGATTATAATTTTTTTATGGAAATAATTCAAAGGAGAATGGAAGGAAGAGTGTGGGATATTATAGAATAAATTACATATGATATTAAAGAGAGGAGAAGACAAGAATTCTTACTGGTTGAGAGAGAAACTGTGGATGATGTTATGAGTAAAAAGGAGGGGTGAAACTTATGGTAGGCGATATTAGTAGTTTAACACCATGGGATATGATACTTTGTGGAATGTCATGGAGATATATGGAATAGGTAGTAAAATTAGGAGAGTGTGTATCTCACAATATCATAATAGTAGGGGGAGAGTAATAATAGATGCAGGACCGAAAGGAAAAAACTGATAATCAAACAAACGGTCCAGGCAGCAGCAGGTGTCAGCCAGTGGAAAGGTTTATTTTTTTATGGAACCCAGTCATGTAGGGTTTCTTTTTGGGATTTTGGAACAGGTATGTGTGGACCCTGGAGGGGGAGATTGGGAGAATTGGTTAGGCTACAGGGACACCTTTTGGCAGTTGAAACTGAATGTATCCCAACCCCCAGGGCTAAACAATCATATTTCAATTAAGCCCTTTTTAAAGAAGAAAAGTGAAAAATTGTAATAAATCAAATTTTCATACATCTTTTGTAGTTTATGTTGTAAAAAACTTTTTATGCTTAACAATGTATGATTAAATATTTGTAATGAATTTATAACACGTTACTTAATTTATAAGGATGATTGTAAAATGTTCTTTTGATTACATCTACCCGTGGGTTGTTGTGTAACACTGTTATGTTTTTAGAGTGTCTCTTTAAATTTTTTTGGCACCTTTTTCATGAATGGGAGTACTTATAGACCTGATTTTATGCTTGCATTTACACTTGAAAAAGCCCTGTATTGTTGTCAGGGTGAAAGCGCTTGTGGTGAATTTTTAAAAAAATAAACCTTTCCACTGGCTGACACTTGCTGCTGCTTGGACAGTAGAGTGAGAGTGTTAGTGAATTGGTGGTTGAAGAAGGAAATTTGCATGAAGTGTGGTATAAGACAAGGTCATCCCATGAATGGAGTATTGTTTGCATTAGTAATGAAAATGGGTCTATATCAGAACACCGAAGTATTAAAACTTTAAATGTTCTGATATCAAACACTATTCACCGAATGCTAAGAATAGCGATGCTGCAGAACAGCGAATTCTTTCCTCAGGAAAGAATTTGGTTTGCCGTTTATTTGGCTTCGCTATTCTTAGCACTGTGGTGGAAAGTTACAGGTTGTGTTCAGGTAAGTGTGCGATTGTTTGTGTGTTAGGTTTAGGGGCAGGTTAAGTGAGTTAGGGTTAGGGCACGGATTAGGCATGTGTGCGATAGTAACAGACTTTAGGGTTAGGGGCGATTTAAGTGAGTTAGGGTTAGGGCGCGGGTTAGGTGAGTGGGTGATAGTGACGGACCTTAGGGTTAGGGTTTGAGTTAAGGTAAGTGGGTAGATAGTAGTGTATGTTTAGTTTAATGTAGCATTAGATGCAGCAATTTAAATGTATGTGTGTGGTTGCTGTTTGTTTGATGTGCTTGTGTTGTGTGTATGTGTTTCAGAGCAGCAATTTTTTTCCATGGGAAAAAAATTGCTGTTTTGAATGTTCGATATTTTCATGTTTAGATGTTTTGGGGCCGATGAAATAGCATTCGCTATTTTCATCTTTCGATAACGTGATATAAATGCATGAAAATGATAGTGTGTGAAGTAGCTTATAAAATGAAAGATGCTAGATATGTGGTGCAAAATGTGGTAGTGATACCAGTTGTTTTGACATACATGGATGATATAGTTATAGTTGCTAAGATAAACATGTACATGAATGAAGGGTTGATTTGTCTGAATGGATATTTAAAGGAAATAAAATGACCTTGAATAAAGATAAAAGCAAGGGTTTGAGTGACGTAACTGTGTGTGTGTGTGTGTGTGTGTGTGTGTGTGTGTGTGTGTGTGTGTGTGTGTGTGTGTGTGTGTGTGTGTGTGTGTGTGTATGTGTGTGTGTGTGTGTGTGTATGTGTGTTTCAATGAATAAAATGTCTGCTAGGAATACAATTTGGTAAAATGTTGTAGTTATGTCACAATGAAAAAGGATTAATTAAAGAAATTAAATAAATATTATAACCACCTTAACACACCACCATGACCACTGAGCAATAAAACCTCAAACAGCCAGTATCCAAACCGCTATAATAACTCCGACGTCTCAGCAAACTGCCTTCAAGAAGTAATATGTCTCCTGTGTTGTAGATATGGATTAGCCTTCAGAAAAAAATGCTTATCTGGTGAATTCGGTAGTAATGAGAAAAATAGTGTAAATGTCAAATATTTATATGATTTGAATAAAATATGGAAAGGGCATTTTGCGATTTGCATTTCCTTTCATTTTGGGTTAAAGCTTAAACCCAAAGGAAAGATGCGTTTTGTATATGAGTAAAGATGAAGGAGGACTGGGGTTATTAAATTCAGTTGAGGATTCTGCTTCTTTAAACTTTTACAGATTATTAAAGTGGTTAAAGAAGACAATGCAAACTTAATAGTGAGAATGTTAGAATATATGTACAAAATATTATGGGAAATGATGAGAATAAGAAAAAGAGAAAAAGAATATGTGAATGAAGACATTAAAAATTATCAAAAAAATATGAAAATGGAAAATAAATAAATGATGATATAGAAAAAGATAGAAATATATGGTATAGCAATGTGAGTAAACTATATTAGTGTGTTAATTCATGGAAAAATAATGCCAGAAGAAATGATTAAAACCATTAAATTAAGAAAAAAGGGGTAAACGAAGATAGTAAAGTGTCAGAATTTCCTACTGGGACTAGTGATAAATAAGTCACCAGTGCAGGGTAATATGCTCTATAAAAAGAAAGTTGAAAGAGTATACTTATTTTTATGAGGGGGAAGATACAATAGAGATTTTTTTTAATTTAAAAGAATGGTGAATTGCTGTAAAAAGTTGTGCGAAGAAATTTTTTTATTTTGAGAATACCAATGATATAAGCAGTATGGATCTGAATATGATTACATATGGATGTTATAAGAATAAGAAGAAAGAATACATGAGAGTGGTAGATAAAAATGTATTTAATGTAATATGGGTTATTTGGAATGAAAGAGTGACTGAAACTCTGTTTAATGGGATATGGATTTTGGCAGATGTACTGGGAAAATAGATTATGGTTGTGGAATGATTTGGGGTAAATTATGAAAGAATAACAATGCAAGTGTTATAAAAATACAAAAATAGTAAGAAAAGCTACCACCAACTCAAGTAGATGGGGCCTCAGTATAACGTCTCATCCAAAGTATGACACACTCAGAAGTGCATTGCCTCCTTATGCTACAGTGCAGTGTCAGCAATCCATTTCTATGGTCAGGGAATATAACCTATAGTTTTCTGCACTAAAGGCAAGTGTGCTACTTGTCGCATTAGTGCAATAAATTATAAAAGTTGTCATACCTGACAGTTTGAAGTGCAATAACTGAGAGCAATAGGTTCAGTTTCCACAATGGTATAACAGTCAGTAAAAGCAGCAATGCAAAAAAAAAACAGCAATAATCAAAGTGAGATTAAGTACAATAATTAGTTGAAATAATAAGTAAGTTGACTTCTAAATCACTAAAAAAACTTTGTATTTCAATTATATTAAAAAAAATCAGCCTTCAGAATAAAACAAAACTTGACCCACCCAATTAAATAGCCAGTGGTAAAACATGTGATCAGAAAGATAAGTTAATCAACAAATAGCTAGAAAATGCTATTGCTTTAAGTCATTTTCTAAGATAATAAGTATTTTATAAATCAATATCATAAATAAGGCATGCTTTCATCTATCAATCTTCTTAAAATATACACATATATTA